>NW_010199239.1:17988-24752 GCF_000695765.1 Mesitornis unicolor
AAATTATTAATTCAACAAAGAGACAATGGGTAGTGTTGAAAGGGGAATTTCTGTCTAGAGGAAAACTAGCAAAGGAGTTTCTAAAAGATCAGTCAGGGCCCATCTTGTTCAATATTGTCATCAGTGAATTTGGCACAGAAATAGAAATGAGCTAATGAAAGCCAGTGACAATTCTTACTTGAAACTATTTGTCATCAGAGTGAGGAAGCAGGCTATTTTAAAAGACCTGGTCAATGTTGAGGTCTAGAGTAATAGAAATGGCATAAAATGCAACATTATGATTGCAAAGTCTTTCAATTACCAATAAGATTTTTTTCTAGAACACAGTACATGGAAATAAATGAGAGGGAGAAATAACTGAGAGCATCAGTTGCTCACAGGATGATTATGATCCATCAAATGTGACCTGACTGTGAAGAAGGCAAATGTAATCCTCATAAATCCTTTTTCCAGGAGAGATAAGAAGCTATTAATGTCTTTGTACTTCTGAAACCTCCTCTGTATATAATTCTGATTGCTGTGTTCAAGAAAGATGAATGCAAGCTGAAAGAAATATAGTGAACAAAGTAATGACAAGCAAGTGAAAGTGTTTAACCTGTCTAGCAAAACAAGAACTGCGAGGTGATATGTTTGCTGCACCTCAGGGGTAAAACACAGAAGGAAAAAATAGTAGAGCTAGGAGACAATGTTAGTATTATTAAGGCCAAGTATGAACTGGCCATGGATGACCATAGCCTAGAAATTGGGAAAGAATTTTGTAACCATCAGAACATTATGACCTGGAACAACTACAAGTGTGGAGCCATACTTTTGCAATGGAGCTTCACAAGTTTGTAAAGAAGAGAATATAATGTGGCCACCTGAGATAGCAAAGATTTGCACTTCCATGTTAAAGTTTTATATACATTGATTTCAGCCTTTGCTTCACTTAAAATCTCCTGGGATGTTTTTGATGAGTAGATAGGTGAATCTGGGTCAGCAGGATCTCAGATGTAGTTTTGCCCCCAGCCCTTGATGCTGGTGACTAGTTGCAGCAAGTTCAAGAACAGATTAGCAATCAGACTGAGCCAGAGGTAGGATGAATGTAATGTTTGCCAGAATATTTTCCTTTGCTGTGGCACTACACAGTATGAAGTGCATTGAGGAGATGGAACAAATTATTTTTTTATTCCCTTCCCCTTCACTCCATATTTACCTTCATAAAAGTAGCCCATTACATTGATGCATAAATATTCCCAAAGGAGAGAAGCAGGGTAATTCGTATTCTTGGCTTATTCCTGCTTACAGTTGAACCTAGGATTATTTTCTGTGAACAGTAAAAAAGCTTTCCACAGGTAGAAACTATAGTGATAACAGTATTTCTTCAATAAACACTTCCTGATATCGCCAAGGTTTCTGTTCAGATCTGTAGTTCTGCTAGGCATCCGTGCTAGGCTTAACTGTAAAAGGAAGAATTGTCACAGGGTGTTGGAAGGATTCAGATACCAGCAGTAATTTTTGTACTCTTTAATTAGCATCCCTTTTGCTGAAGGAATGTCCTGTGCTAACCTTCATGGTGTTGTGTGAAAGACTGTTACCTTTGTTTTACACATGAGGACCTGAGAGACTATATGACTCACTGGAAAAAAAAAGGCTCTAGAAATACTGTGAAGAGATCACAAACAAGATGTCCCAAGGCCTGGAATAGCATATCAGCCATTGAATAACTCTTCTCTTTTCACTCTAGAAAACTTCAGCTGAGGTTACCAAGGGTTCCTGCATGTAAAAGGCCAATGGGATTCATGCCTGGAATAGAAAGTACACGGTGAAGCCACATATATTTCTAGTCTGTGCAGCTGAAATGGCAAACAAAAAGCCATCAATACTTCCTACAACATAGAAGAGATGTGGCTACAGAAGGACTCTTGGCACTGAAGCCTGTTAATTTTGGCTCTCTGAATAAAGAGTTGTGCTGTCCTGCAAAGAAAGGCATTCTGTTTCTGTTGTAAAAGGGGTCGCGTAAGAACAGAGACAGGCAAATACACAAGAGAGCTTAAAGAAGGAAACCTCTGACGCACTATGTGTTTCAGATCTTTATCATTGATTTAACTTGTCTATGGCAAGGAGCTGTTGTTTGTAGACCTCATGTTCCTCTCCGATGAGTGATTTGGGCAGCATTGATTTATAGAGTGAATGGTCTGACTATGTTTTTGAGTTATCTGCTTTGCCTACTTGCCCTGTAGAAGCTACCAAGAAGTTTTTCCCATGAGATAGTCTCTATGACTTCTCAATTTTTGGCTTATGTCCTCTATTGAGGCTTAAGAACCTATTAGAAATATGGGATAAAGTTATACTCGCATTGCTTTACTTTTAGGGGCATAAGTCTTTCAGACACCTGAACATCTAGTACCAGCTGCTAGAGTTACACACCTCAGACAGGTAATCTAAACAGCCCACTTACTGAAGCAGTCATTTAGAGTTAGTCAAATAGAAACACCAAGATTTGGGTTGTGTTTGAAATCACATTTTCTTTGAAAGTTTAGGTCTCTGAGAGATACCTGCAAGGAAAGATCTTGCAATGTCCTTGATGTCCAAACCCCCAGATTCTCACTTCTGGACAGGGTGATGTCCCTAGAGAAGGAACCGACCTTTTCTATTACAGTCTAGTGGTTGTGATGTCTGTCTTTTGCTTGTAGAGGATTAGAGCCATATCTCCCCTGTAAAGTGGAATTACATGGATAGGCATGCTATTGATTAGCCTGGAACTGAGAACACTCTAAAGTATGAAGCAAAGAGGTAAAGAATGGTGAGAAAAAGAAGGAATCACTCTGTGATCCTAGTAGTCAGCCTGTCCCTTATACAAGAGCTCTGCAAAGTGACTGCTACTAAGGCATTGCAGTCCTGGCTCCCTGTTGAACAGTGGCATCACTGACAAAATATATGGGTCTTCCTGTGAGTTGGGTTTGAAATCTCTCATGCTGAGAAGATCTCCAGATCTTCTAGAGAAGAAATATAAGCAGTTATAGAAAAGCTGATCTCCTAAATCTCTAGCTCTTCAAAAGAAAGAGGCCAGCACTCCTTTTCTGAGAGGCTTTATGCTACCAGCATATATTAAGGATGCTCTGAGCATGACATGTCTCCCAAGGAACTTAGATGGTGGAATAACTACTTTTAGGCTCAGATGAAACCTACATATCCAGTTGTTCAAAAGAGACCTCTGTGACAAAGCACAGACATGTAAGTCTAGATGCCTGGAAATTTGCAGGTTGAAGAGGCAAGCACATACTGAGGTTGGCAGCTTTTTCTACAAACAGGGTTTTCTATTATGATTTTAGGTTTAGGCTCCTATGTAACGCTTTGTTCCTGTTTTAGGATTAAAATCCTCTGTGTTATATAGCTCTTGGTCCACTCACATGCGTTAGCTGCTAAGTCCAAATTCAAAAATAAACATGAATCGTCAGCTTTGACCACACAAAAATACTCATCAAAAGTGCAAATGCAAAAGGTCTCTGGAGGCTATTACTCTGGATATGAACCGTGGCAGATATTGGACCCTGATTACTTCAGAGGTGTGTAACCAAGAACAGGTCTTCACTGTGTGCATCTAAACCTCTCTGCTTTATATGCATTATCATCAGTTGACTCACTTAAGGATTAAAGGTGTAAGTGCAGTTAAAGTGTTAAATAATGTGTAACACTGCAATGTTACATACCCCAAAAGCCTCTTGGCTTAATTGTTTGAACTCTACCTGTTGGTATTAGTGATATGGTGGTATCGATGTCTTCCAAACTCTGCAGTGACATTCCTTGTGAACACACCAACCTGGCAAGAAGGCATAAAGAAATCACATTTAGAGGACCTTCCTTTTCTCCCTGGTCACGCTATGTTTTGAGAAAAATTAGCAGAAACCAGCTTTGAGGAACAGCTTTGTCCTGCTTGGCAGCTGCAGTCTCTGTGCTGGCTGCCAGCGGAGCTCCAAGGTGATCTCACCATCATCTTCTCTTTAGCCTCATTTCCTGAGGAACTTGAGCTTCTCTGTTCATGCTGTCTTTCCATTTGTATTTCAATTTGTCTGTCATTCACCTCCTGCCCTGGTAGCTTTTAAATCTGACAGTTGCTGACAATCACATTAGACAAAAAGGGAGAATTTCCGATAGGAGATAAGTTCCTACAGCCTTGTGAAAATCAACAGGTAGGCAGAGGAAAGGAACTAATGCAAATTAGAGGAAAGCAAAACAGATAAAAGTTTCCATATAAGCTCCACAAGACCTTCTGGCTGGACAATCACCATGCTTGTGTCTGCTTTCTGATCAGTATGCATATGGGTCACAGCATCTGCAGCACTGTGCTACCTCAACTCGTAATTAAGGGACATGGGGGTGAAATGAGGTGAAGAAAAAAATAGGGAAATAGAGGAAATAGTTGTAAGTTAGGATTAATGTGAGGATGTGTAGCAGACTTGAGGGAACTGGGGAAGTCTTACGGACTTTAGAGAAAAACTGATTGTCATGGGAAGGTCAGATGAAAATCCATAGGAAGTTTGGCTTCCTTGTTCTGCTTCTCATGAAACAGGATATGGGACATTTTTAGAACGAAATCAGCTCAAAGTATAGTGGCAAAAATGCAGACCTTCAGAGTATAGCCAGGCTACAATTTCATTAGATACTGTCTTTATTCCAGATTAGACCAAATTTGACAACAGATGTAGCTGCGACCATGCAGTAACTGTATTCAGAGCAGAAAGGGAGTTGCAGCGAAGCTTACAATAAAGGTCCTTGCTGAGTAGCTCAACTCAACTGCTGAAAACTGAGTGAGTTTAAACTAAGGAAACATTGGCTGCATCAAGTACCGAATGTGGGTTATTTTCAAGCACAAATTATAGCCTTGCCATGGATGAAACAGGCCCCCATCAAAGATCAACAGACATCTCTGAAGTCACGTACTTCAGCTCCCTGCTTGCTGCCAGCATCTGGTGATGGTGATCTGATGATCCTCTCATCATTCATGCTGCATATATGCTCACTTACTCTCAGGCTCCCTTCTGAAGCGAAATGACTAGTTTCCTTGGAGAGGAAGCCTGGACGCAGTTGACAGAATAGTTTGCTTCAGGCTTCACTCCAGACAGACAAAATGGACTTGGACTGCAGCAAGTTTAACTCCCTCAGCCTGTGACAGTTGTCTGATGTTATTCCAATAGGCCTTGTGTCCTCAAATCCCCTAAGTGCTGCCATGGCACACCACAAGCAGGCAATAAATATTTTGAATTAGTAAATCATAAATGCTTAATAATAAGCTCTCAGGGCCATACAGGGCCAGAGGAGACTTAGGCCAAGGACTATCTCACATCCAGCCACACTGCTCTTAAGAAAGTAGTTACTCCTGAGTAATGTGAACGCGAGTTATCTTGCACCACTCGGCCTGGGGTCAGAGACTGCCCTTGGGGTGGCTGCCCTGGCAGCACAGACATGGCCCTGGAGAACACAGGGCAGATGCCGGAGCTCCCAGCAGAAAGACTTTGCTTCCAGGCTTATGGCTGGAATTTGAACTATTCACACTGATAGGTGCCACCCCTTGCCATCAGCTTTCAGTCCGGAGACTTGGGCAGCCGCTCCAGCTCTTCTCCTCAGAGGCCAGTTAAAGTATTCTCTCAAAATAGATAATGAGGTAATAATTTTATTTTCCTAGTTGCTTAAGGAGAGTGTTAGAAGAGTTAATCCGGGGCTCAAAGGTCTTTGTTAGCAGAGAGTCTTTTAAATCCCATGTGTGCTGGTCACAAAAATAACACTGAAAGTGTACAGATCTGAAAATGACAGCCAGGATGGAAACCTAACCAGCCACTACATTTTAATGGCATTCAGTGTATTTTAAATGTTTGAGTCAAGTTTGATTTTGCTGGTTTATGTAACTTGTTGTGGGTTTTAGCCAGCTGCTGAATCTTTTCATGCAAGTAAAACTTTCCAAAAATGCCTTAAACTCCAGTGACGAGTACAGTTATTTGTATGTCAACTGCAGCTTCTATTTATAGCATGATGAAAATATCCCCCAATCGGTAACTCTCTAAGAGACAAGAATTTCATAAAAATAGACTATAAAAAACAAACAAAGAAGCAGGCATGTTTTAGGTTAACAAAAACATCGATATTACAAACTCTTCTTGTAAACCTTTATTTAGACATTGGTGAATTCAGATAGTAAACCCATTCAGACACAAACACATCAACTTTACATAGCATAAGGAATTCAGGTATTCAGGAAAAAGGAATAATAATGTATCCTATGGTGAGTGAACACAAACATAAGTGAAAGTTTTTAATGACTCATACAAAATTAAATTAACTTCTTTCTGGGATACCCAGTAGAGCTTGCATGAAGGCACTTACCAGAGGTGTATGTGCTTTTAAAGGGTGTTGATTTAAGACCTGATTTGTTTGAAGATTGACTTGAAAGAATTTCAAAGGATGTAGCTTAATTAAAAATATTCTAAACTTTGCGTTCCTCACAAAACCTTTTGACCTCTCATGACATTTAATGCTTGAAGGTGAGGAGTTGACTGACTGCTTCTCACTTCACCAAAGGCACTCCTGATCCTTCCTCCCATGCAACAACCATCATTAATTGTTGATAGGTGCTCATTACACCAACCTAAAATGTGTGTCTAGAGAAGTGGCAAGTTAGTATGTCGCAGGCACCTACTGTACCAGGGATATTTTTTCCAGCTTGTGCATCAAACTTGGTTTATCCTTTCAAAGATTGCAAGAACAGAGCGAGCACGCAAAGGTCTGGC
>NW_010199239.1:24783-40305 GCF_000695765.1 Mesitornis unicolor
GGAGGAATCAGATGGAGCTATCCATTAACAAGCCAGCGAGGAGTCATTAGAGAGACTCCTCCAGCCCCCGCTGCTGCCCATGACGGATGGCCTGCTGTCACCCCCTCCGAGGGGGCCTCTCACCATGCAGGCTGTTTGCATTCAGTCAACACTTTGCTTTTATAGGCCTGTGGAGCCAAAGATTGCTAGACTTTTGAACCCCAGGCTAACTTCTGTCTGGCTACAGCCTCATTTTCTGGAGCCAAAATCTTTTTTAACAACTGCACAATAACAAGTAATTAGGGTAAAGTCTGCTAATCTTCTCCTTTGGGCCTGGAGGTTGTGTATTCAGAATCCATTGGGGTGAAGGTAGAATTACTGCCATCAAAGCACAAGGTTACTTTGTAAAAGAGGTTGAACTCTAGGTCAAGGAAATGTTAACTGGACAAGGAGAGATCAGGGCAGATAGTGTTAAAATTAAAACTGTCTTACTGAGATAATGCAGAATTGACTGCTTTTGCTCTGGAAACTACCTGAATGCAAGACATGAAGGGAAGGCTAGAGCATTTCTTTCAAAAGGTGGAAACAGCCATAAAGGATCTATTGACTTACTTTCATTTGGGAATTTATTTTTAGTCTCTTTATTCACTAAGACAAAGTAAAAAATCTTATTTTTTATGTCACCTTGTATTTGGGCCACCCTGTTTCCTAAAGCTGTTTGATTTACTAAATTAAATAAGCTATTTCTTAAATATCTTCTCTCTCTCTCTCTCTCTCTCCCAAAAGCCCTAGTGCAAAATTCATTAGAAATGGAGAGGTTTCTGCTCTTGACTTAAGAGTCCTGAGGACAAATGGGACTTGCTGGGTGGCCGGAAGGATAAACAAGCCCAGACTCACACGTACAGTGGAGGAAGCATGCTTCAAAAGAGTGTGGTGTCCGTGCAGTGTCCTGGATATAGCACAAGGCTAGTTTCTGTGCCTCTGCTGCATGCACATAGCATAGGTCGAGAGGAGATTCCAGTTTTTCAAGGGATTAGCACCCAACCACTGAAAATCTTTAAACGTTCAAAATAAGATCACAGATTTTGGCTGGAATTCTGTCACAGAGCAGGGCAGCCCTCATTCCACAACATGGAGTCACTCCAAAATTAATTCCACTTGCTGCCGTCAAGGGTAACAAATACGCAGCTACCCCCTTGCCAGTATCAAAGCTGACAGCTCTGACAGGATCGGCGGCACTTTGTTCTCCTCCGCCACTGTGAGCAGGCCTTTGCCTGCTGCTGCCAGTGGATTTTTGAGTCCCTATATGGGAGCAGAAGCGCAGAAATGTTGAGGCCAGCTATTTCCTATGCCAGGTCCCGCTGGGGTCTGCCACAGCACCCTGGTCACCTCCCTTGCTTTTGGGAAATGGACGGAAGTGCTTCGGCTGACACAGGAAAGGGGTATCTCTGGAAATCTTCAGTATGTGATGGCAATTAGCACAGCAGTGGAATTACCTCTCAGTTCAGTTCTCAGGGCAAAGATTTATTTAATGGCACTGCAATTGCCAGCTGGATTAAGCCAAGCACAGTAAAGCAGATATGGCTTTATGCTTCCAAGCTGAGCTATCAGGAGGATCCTCTTGTGGGTCCTCTGCAAAGCTGAAGGCTCCCAGAGTAGCTGGTACAGGTACCATCATGACAGAAGAAGTGCTTTGTAAAAGACCAATGGTAGCAAAAACAACTCTCAGCTCTGTGGTGAGACACTTGAGTGCACAGGGAAAGATGTCTCCAGCCCCACATCTTCCTCCCAAGGTGGAGGCATCCTAGAGCTCATTCCTGGGCTGCAGACAAAAGGAGACTTTCCAGTCTCCCCAGACAAAAAGGCAATAGCCAGTCTTCTTTAGTTCCCTGTCATTTTGTCAGCATTTCCCAGGGGTTTTAGGAAACCCAGGCTGGCACTACCTTCCTGGAAATGTAAACTTTCTCCGTGCATGAGCTAAATGAAACAGGTCTCATTGGTAATAGCTTTCTTTTGTGATGGGTAGGTTTTGCATATATTTTCTCTTAATTATATCAGAGTAAAATAAATTAGTGGTGATGACTAATCATGGACACAAAGCATTTATTTTTTTTCTTTTGAAGCATGCTTCTGACACAGAGATAGAAAATGACAAGTGCATTTTTATGTTAATTACGGCCATGTGAGTTACCCCAGATAGATGGCACAACATCAATGCTAAAATCTACCAAAGTGAAGAGTGCCTTTTTTTTTCTGAATCCTAGCACAGGAGCAGAGTTCGTGGTGCAACAGACATTGGGATATGTTTCTTCAGGGTTCAAATTAGAAGTAACTGCTCTCTGCTGCACTAGCAGCAACACCAAAATGAATTAACTGTTGCCTGGTTTAAATGCCTCATAGATTAAACTAAGCAGTGTAACTGTATTGTGAAGCAATTCTGTATTGGTGTGAATATAACAAATTGGTCTCTGGTCAGATACCTCTCAGACGGAAATGCAAATCCATCTCCTAATTCAAATGCCTCCATCCATACTCTTTTCTGTTTTAACTGCAAAATGGCATTTTGTGGCTACCAGTGAAAACTGCTCATCAAAACATTGTACAATACTTCTTCAGTTAGGACAACTTTTGATTTTAGGATATGGTTTATAAGCACATTGTTGCTGTTACACAAAGGTCTGTTCAAAATGGGGAAAAAAAGTAGACAGAAAATGATGCCACAGGATAAGAAACTGGCCGCCTTCTGTGAGGAACTTGTAGTTTCACATGTGGGTGTTATCCTGTTGGGCAGCTAGCAAGATGGTTTGGGGGTCTTGCAGGTTTGTTTCCTTCAAGAAAGAAATCAAGTGTGTGAGTCTGGCATGCCCTCTGGTACCATCTCTTTTTAATTCTTGAAATTTTTTTTTCCATGAACACAACAGAAGCAGACATCAGGAAGCATCTTCCTTGTCCAGAAACCCCCCAGCCTGCGTTTCCCATTAATTCTGTGCCCAAACACTGGGGTCATAGTTGGATTTTATAGCTAAGTCCATCTCACACAAGCTAATGCCAAAAGATTCAGTTCTGTCTGCCCCTCTGTTGCCACTAATAGCATCCTCCTATTTCTGGCATTGTACTGTCTGATGCTTTTCTGACATCATGGTGTGCTACATCAGAGCTAGATCACCAGAAAAGCATGGGTAAGTTTTGCAGAGCTTTCCAGACAGGTAAATGCTTACGACAGCAAAGGAAGAAACAAGAGGACACAGCTGAAAACTGAGAAGAAGGAGAAAGAACAGGATGGCCTTTGCAGAAGCATCTGATCATCTGATTGTTGGCCTAGCATCAGGCTGTGCCCTGTACCTTGACTGTCTGCTCCATCTCAGTGTGATGACCATGTCTGTTTCCCTCATAGTCTGGTGACTTTTTGCTTTCCTGTACAAACAACAGCTTGCCCATGATATTCTTGTTCTTGCATGCACAGACCAAGTATTTTAGTACTGCTCAAGCTTTGTCACGCACTCCTTGCCTTGGGCCGTAACCCACGTCTGCTTCCTACCATCTTTGTATAAAAGAGCATTTATTAAACTCTCCAGTACTGAGTCCAAAGAAGCAAATGCACTGTTTTTAGCCAGGTCTGTGATTACCAGCAGATCAAAGACCTTCCTGACAAAAATTGTGACTTCTCAAGATTATATGAAAACAACTAGAAACTTCTATGGAGAATGAATCAATCCTAATCATCACCATAGGTAGAAGCCACAAGGAGCAGAATCATCTGACATTCAGTTTGGAACAATACAAGTTCCTTTCTATGTTTCTTGAATTAACAGTAACTCATATTTATGAGAATACATTAGAAAGTCTATTTTTCCTTTTTTCCCCTAAGTGATGGCACTCACACACACAGCTCCTGGGCCTGAATCATCATTGTATTACTTCAGCTTTATTTCAGGGACTCAATTTATAGTGCTGCAACAACACGAACTGTGAGACTTGTCTATGAAGGTCTCAAAAGCAAAAGGATAAATGGACTTACAAGTGGCTCATGACTTAGGACTGAGCTGCCTAAGTTCCCTGTTTGATGCTGCACTGTGGAACCCACTCCCCAGGGTGTGAGGGCCCTGCAATTCCCAGACAAACTGCTTCTTCATCCCTCATGCTGAGCAGCCAAAACACAAGGGCATTTAGATCATTAGTTAATTCAGAGAACTCTAGTAATTGCCCGCTCAAGAATTCCTAGCTTCTTCAATCATTAGTCGATATTATCAATTATTATGCAGCCTGCACTGTGCGGTGTGTTCTCACAGAGAAAAGAATGCCCCAGTGTCTGATTTTGCCAGTAGTTAAGCATGTGAATAACTTTACTGACAGGAATAAGCTCATTGAACTCTGTAATAAGACTCAATAACTCAAGGATGTAGATAAGAACTGCCATTCTGGAATATAGCAACATGCACATTACTTAAGTCAAGCTATACACTGTACTTGGTTGTGCAGGATTCAGGAAAAAGGGAAATTTTCTTTTGACCTTAGATAATTTATCGTATTTATTATTAACATCACAATAATGCCCCATAGCTCTAACCAGCTCTCATTAGCCAAGGTACTGTATAAACGTACCAGATGATTAAATCCCTGCCAAGGGAAGCTTACATACACTTTGAAGCATAAAATTTGAGAATCCTGTTAATTTTATTCCTCCATAATCAACAGGGTCTTTTAAAACCTTAATACTGTAATAACAAACTGAAGGCTTGAGTGTGATCCATGCTACTCTTGTGTAAAGCCATAAGAATGCCATTCATTCAGACCTCAACTGAGAGGTTGATATGTGCATTGCTGTAATGAAGTAAAAATACTATTAGAAGAATGTTATTAAGGTTGTAATGTCAAGCACTTTGAAGCCTACTGAAGAACTTCTGCACGTTGCTGCCACCTGAGACACCCCAAAGTGTACAAAGTTTAACAGCCAATGAACGCCAGAAACAGCTACGTTTTCTCATCACCTGCCTTTCCAGCACCAAAACCAAGGTACTCCACGTTCTGTCAGCAAGTACACATTTCTTCCTCTACCAACATCAAAACTTTTCTTAAGTGACTGCTTTCATCCATATTTTGCCCAGGGAAAACAAATGTAAAGAGTATTTACACTGCACCATGCAGAGACATTCGAGACAGCTGTGCTTGGTACTGCTCAGGTACAGAAACTGTACAGCCATGAAATCCAACTTAGCAATTTTGGGGCAGATTTACTGCACAGTCCTCTACCTTGCTGACACATCATCACACTCAATGGGTGCTCGGTGGGGCTGGCAGCTCAACACCAGGAGCCAGCTCAGCTAAACATTATCACTGCTAACTTACAAAGAAAGTTCAAGATGCAGTTGCTTGGCATGTGCAAATCACCATCTTCCAACTGCTCAAATCTTGGGCAAACGGAGGTTTACAGGGAAACAGCACCAGGCGCATTCCCGACACACCCTGCCAGACTTCACATCCCTTCCTTGAGGCACAGAGTGCCGAAGCTGTTCAAGAAAACAGTAACAGATTTTGTTACACAGACAAAAAACAAGGCATTTTATTCAGGAAAAAAAGGGCCAAGTCTTTTAGGATGACGTTTTCAGAGGGATATTCATTTCTTTTCATCTTTATAGATCAGCCTGAGGCATTTATATTCAAGTCCAAACAAAGTCTAGCAAAGCTGTAAACATCTGACAAAAAAAGTCCTCTTTTAAGAGGAAGCATTCGTCCACCTTAATAATAGACGTTGTCTACTGTCTTTTCTGACTGTAATTTCCAAATATAAAAAAGCTTTTGTTAGCATGCAGTAGCCTGCAAAATTTCACTTAAAACAAAAAAAAAATGGGTGAGGGCTTGTAAAGGTGTGTGTGAAAGACTAGTTTGTTGTTCCCATTTTGTATTCCCAGAAATCAGATACAGTTTGTCTTTATTTATAACAAAAACATCCTGCAGAGAGTTTGAGCATTACTGAATTCCTAACACTTAAGTGGAATATCAGCTCAGTGGTGGGCTTCGGCATGGGCTGAATTTCAGCCCAGATGAGAGGTGCTGCACTACATTTCTTCACAGAGAGCAAGGTTGGCCTAGAAAACCCTCAAACAAATGTGAAAGAAATACTGACACAGAAAACACAAATTAGATCCTAATCAATTGAGCAGAATTATTATTTTTTATGTCAGTAGGTCCCCAGGATGCTAAAATTATCATTTGCTAAAATAAGGAGAAAAGTCCTCTCTCATTGCATTGAGGTGTTTTGACTTTCTAGCTCTATGCCTAGTTCAGAATCCTATAATACTACTGTATACAGGAAAAAAGAATTATGAAAATCAGTAATGTCCCTAATGGTCTCTATATAGAGGCAGCTAACATCTCCAAGGGGTTCAGGAGTGTTATGACCACCAGTCTGTGACAGGGTCTCAACTGGTACTCTCTGCTGCTATGCTGTGTTACATCATTTAAGCATACAGCCCACCAACTGAACGGTTAATGTGTTTTCACAAATACTAAATACCAGTGCTTCCAGTCTGTTTTTGTAAGGACATAATTTCCAAGCAAAGGGAAAAAATGCTACCTTTAAACTATAAAGAACTTTTGCCCTGAGTAAACCAAGTGTCAGCCATCAGTTTTTCAGATGGCTTTACTTGCAGATGGGAATTTATTTCCTACAGAGTTGAGGTCAACAGGAAAAAAAAAAACGATTAAAAAAGAGACTTTCGTAATGCCCCAAAACATGGCTTTAATGGAAAAAAAAGAGAAATTCATTAAAATAAAAGTCTTGGAGTTAAGCAAGGACATTGCCCATTTGGGAAGGTGGAAGATCTCAGCAGCAGGACTTTCCAAAACACTTGTGCCTCTGGCAAAATGAGCAGAGTGCTTCACCATGGTCTCCACATTATGGTAAACAGACCTCCCACGTAGCATCATTTTATGTCACTGGTATCTGCAGCTCTGGAACAGCCTAGGGATGGGAGAGCGCCAGCATTTCTCGCTGCTTCCTGTGTCCTGGGGATCGCAGCTGCGAAGGAGAGCACGGCACACTTTCCATAGCATCTCTCAAATATAGTCCTGAATGCAACTTCTGTCATTAAGAAATATTTCCTAAACAGACTCCATACCCCCACTTTCCATCTGATAATCATCTCCTTGTGTTTGTGGTAAGTCAACATCCTTCATCTTTACCTTATGAGGAAAAGCTATGGCTGTGAGCACTCCAAAATTCCCTCAGCGCTTGCAGATCCCTACGATAACAAACAACAGAAAACATCTAACATAGTTTTTCCCTTTCCTTACAGAGACAAGCACTTCACTCAAAAGAGAGCACAGGCAGAAAGCTGCTATGGGAGCTGCTATCTACTAAGTTACAGCACACGCTTACCTCTCAGATTTGGCAATGAAGAAAGGAGATGCATGATGTATCACCATCCATTTCTGGCTGTTGGGAGGGAGGAAAGGGCAGAGTCTGTACACCCCAATGTCACTGCATGCCATGAGAAAACACCAGCGCGTAGCCTTTATTTCCCTGCAGTTAAGAGATGTTTGGAGCAAATTCAGCCACCCTCATTGAATGCAGCATCTCACTGGACTCCCAGGAGTCACTCACATGCACTGCTGTGGGATGGAAGGGTCTGGCCCCATAATTGTGTTCCTGGGGTAACTGAGCGATGCTGAACACACGCGCTCAAGGTCTAGGGGCACCAAAGTGAGCTTAGCAATTTGTTCCACTGTCTTCAATCAGCCAAAGCTTGTGGTGATTTATAGCAGTGTGGAGAGAGGGCCTAAGCTGTAGACTCATTTAAATGTTCACATGCCATTGTTTCTCCTGGAGCTCTGAATAAAGTGTCATCATGCTTCTCAATGGAATATTTTGGATAAGCTTTTCAGAATGCAAAAGAGGCTGAAAAAATACTCTCCAGACACACGACTGTTAAGCCTGGCTCCACTTTTGTTAGCAGAGCCACCATCGGCAGCCAAGTGTTCGGTCTCTCCCTGTTTTCCTCCCCACTGCTCAGAGGAGGATAAGTACCCTAAGACACTGGATGAGCCCCAAAAATAGGCCTTCTTCATGCTCACCTTGCCCATTAGCAGCGGCAGAGTGCTGGGTGCTGTATAGAGAGGACACAGGGAAGCCATGCAGAGCCAAATCTACACAGAGAATGGAGATGGGGAATCTTCCAAGAAGACAGCGGTGGTATTTTCTTACTTCTTTCCCTCATATACACCTTTCTTGTAGCTCACTAAAACTGACCGAGTCCATAAGACGCATCCTGTTTTTCACTGTGAAAACCAAAAGAAGCAAGGAGGCTGAAGGCTGGAAGAAATTGGAGTTGATTTAGGAAACATGAGACAAACAGAAAGAGAGCAACAGGGGAAAAAAAAAACAAACCACAAGGTAAGAAAATGAAAGAAAGAAAATACCATGGAGGTTAGGAAAAAGTCTGGAAGAAAGCATGTGGCGGAGAGCATCATTAAAAAAGGACAAGAAAGAGAATGGGTAAAGAGAAAGTGATGGATACAACAGCAACGACAACAAAAACCAGAAAGAGGTGGAAGTCATTTTGAAGGTCGCCATAGAATGGTTTGAAAGAGTGTGAGTGAAAAAGAGGAAATACAAGAAGTGGAACCAGCAGAGTAAGCTACATCATGTTATTGCACAGAAAGTGGAAAGCAAATTGCTAACGTGCACCCAGACACTGAGAAGAACCTAGGCCTTACCTAGGCAAAGGGGACACGGATGCCATGGGACACAACTTTACCCTTTGTGTTAAAAGGCACAGATGGGTCGTGTGAGAAAGCTCTGATCACTCCTGAGGGTACAGTTTTCCTTCCTAAGATCCCCATAGCTTCTGAAGGAATTCAGTACCTCACACTCCTACACTATAATATGAAGCAGGTTGTGATTTTTGTTAGTTGCAAAGGAGAGATATTTTATATCCCCACTTCCCGCTATACACATCAGGCCTTCCCCTGCAGGCACAAAGGATTTATTCTTCCTTTTACAAATTACTTTACCAGCTGAGGAACTGCAATAGCTGCCAAACCCCCTGAAGCCCAAGACCTCTGCCCCATCTCAGCAAGGGCCAAAATGAAAGTAGGGAGAGAGGAAGCAAGTTATTTTGAAACAAGTGCTAGGGGTGGGCACAGGAGCAAGCACAGTCTCAGAAGATCTGGTGAGCACTCGTGTAGCCTGAGCCATTCCCTTCACTGTGCTGGGGTAGAATCACCCAGGAGCCCATGTGGTATGGTGAGGGTGAACATTGCTGGTGAGAACCCTCACCGCTTTTCCCTCCCAACCATTTGCAATTAAGAGCTGGCACATAGGCAAGTGCAAACACCCCCAGCAAAATCAGATGCTAAAGCAGGTTTTGGTTTGGCTTCGGTTCTGGTTTGGGTTTGCCTGTGACCAAAGTTGTTCTCACCCAATCTTAGTTCAAGTTCAGCCAAGGTTTCTGACTAACAGCCCTGGTTCAGGCCTTGCTCGAGGAAAAATCTGGAAGAAGTTTTCTGCCTGACTGTTGTAGTGTGTATGTAACCAAAGCTGGCCTTCCTTGCTTGCTTGTCCCAAAAAATGATGAATTGCAGAAGTACCCATTTGGTGTTAGTCATTCGGTGAAGCAGGAAGGAAGCAGGAAGCCCTTGTGAGCACTAACTTTTCAAAGCAGCTTGCAGAGAAAGCCAAAGCCCTCCCTCCCCTAGGCTACATCACTGTGCCACTGCTCTTTAATTTTAACTCACCTTTATGGGCACCCAGTCACAATTAACATTTTCAACTCATTCAGCTGGAAATATTTGCCCAGTGCAAACAGCTGAAGCATTCGGTGCAAGTCCTTTCACTGCACCAGGCGTATTAAAAAAAAAAAGTGGGTGGGAAGAGGAGCCCTACACTTGCGGAACGGGGAGAGGCCCGGTTGCACTCAACAGGTTCAGTTCACGCTGTGACCCTGCCTGGCTTCCTGCTATTCAGATGTGTTACTTCCCCTTTGCGGTAATGGCCTGTGGCAGCCAGCCAGAAAACACTATTAATTTCAGAAGTGGCCTGACAACAAACCCACAGTGAAACGAGAGGAAGTGGCGGGGAGGCCATCTGTTGACTTCAGCAGAACAGTAGGGATGCAGCTATGTAGGTTTCTACAAGGAAAGCAGATTAATAATCCACAAAGAGGAAACTGGCTAAAATTATCCGCAGACCATATTAAAAAAAAAAAAAAAGAAAAAAAAAAGGGAGTCACTTGAGCTGCAGCTGGACAGGAAATTGCTAGAGCTGCTTGCAAATCTCCACTTTGAACAGAGCAGCACAGGGAATGCCAAGAGCGGAAACCGTTCAAAACTGGATTAGCACAAGCCAAGTTTAACTGCAACCCACTTCTACTTTCACAGTTTATGCACTCAATCTAGGCCACTACTGCATGAGACACTGACTCACTTTTTTCCCATGTTTTGTTTGCTTTTCATTTCACACACTTGCAGTTTCTAAAATTACTTGAAATGTGCTCTGGCTGCCAGGAGTTCTGCAGAACTCCAGTCACCAGCTGCAGCAACAGCCCCTCACTCTGGTACTGCATGCAGGTTTTAGCACCACCCTGCCTTGGGCCACTTCTCCTCAGGAAGGATGTTAATAAGTCGCAGCAGGAAGTTTTGCAATTGTTGCAATCCCCCTTTTTCCTTCTGCAGAGACAGGACTAAGTGAAGGGTCCAAAGAGGAAATGAGGTGACTAAGAGTATACAGAGACTTTCCTCCTTGCTTTCACCTACTAAGTCACAACATGGCTGAAAGCAATGGAAAAACCATTTACAGGCTACAGACTGTTGATAGATCTCTGTAAAATGAGTTCCTGCCAGACATATAAGGAGAACGCAAACCCATCTCCTCGCATCTGTAATAGAGTGGCCAAAATTTGTAAACAAACCCAGAAAAGAGCAGCTCCTTACTCTTTAAAAAAAAAAAATCCTTATGGCCCAGGGTCAGGTGCATCCCTGGGGTAGCAAAGGGATGCCAGACTATTTTGCATTTAACCTGAAGGCCTTCAAAAATATTCCCTTCACCAAAGCAAGAATCTAGCACATGCACTGTTTATTCATTTAGGCACCAGTGGACCAAAGGGGAAATCAAGGCTTTATTGTCTGAGGGGCTGTACAAAAGCTATTGAAAGCAATCATTACCTTTAAACATAACCATATGTGTATGTGCTATTAACCACACCCACACAGAAGGGAAAGGGGGAAGAAACCAGCCAGGTTCTCCATAGCCAAAAATAGTTATTTATTTATTAATAATTTAAGGTTTTACATTCTTATAATAATTTCCATCTTAAAACTTTTACACCATGTATTACTCTCCCTTATTGGCAACCACGTGCAGGTTCACTGTGCGTATACACAGGTACAAATGCTCGCACATACTTCCAGTTTTATACAAAAAAAAAAAAGAGAAAAAGACGCAAAATATTGCATTTGAGGTGAAGCTCCCTGAAGAATTTGTACAGAGGTAATGCACTGTTTAGCACATCTCAGAGTTTTAAAAAGTGATCAAAAATCTTTCGCATTCAAAGACAAGCCTCCTCCCAGATGATCTATTTACAAAAGGTAAGGCAAAAAATTAATTTAATTTAAAAATATATATATATATATCATGTGGAAGCTACATCAAGAGTGTGAGAAAAAAAAAATGACCACAAGAAAAAGAAAGATATATGAAAGAAGAGACTGTACTTGCTCACAAAACATGATTTGCAAACTTCTCACCATTGCCATTTCTCCCCCATGGAAAGCTTGCTTCAGTTGAACAATAAAATTAAGCATGCTGCAAATATATTCTTTGCAATTTAAAAAAAAGAAAACAAAAACAAAAAGAAAAAGCAGAATTTATGAAGAGAACAAAAACACAGATGTCCCTTGGATTGATTTCTTGAATACATGTGAATTAAAAAAAAAAAAATTCAAAATGATTTAAGATTAAATATTTACACTGATCAAGTAGAATACTACCAAGCTCCCAGCAAACAAGTACTCCAAATATACTAAGCTGAAATTTCTTTCTTTGGCTCCTCTAACTTAAAACAAACAAACAAACAAAAATAACCAGTCTTCACTGAAGACAAAGATGTGTGTCACAGATCCAAAAGCAGAGAGGGAAGCGGGATAGTCCCAGTCTCTAGAGAACACGTGCTCAGCCTGCTCAGCCTCACCCTACCCCTCTGGAAGTCCTCGGACCCAAACCACTGCATGAGCAGGGATGAGCACGTTGCTCACCTGCTGCCCGGCCACCACGGTCCTTTCCAGAGAGTTCAGCGCCTTCCCTCCCTTTGCAATAGCCGATTCCATACTGTGTAACCTTTCCTAGCCTGCACTGACAGCTGCTTTTTGATAGCAGAGGCCAGAAAAAGAGAAAGCTGTGTTTGCTTTATCACTGCCAAAGATAAACCATTGAGGAGTGATTCCCATGAAATGGACAGGAGAAGGGAGGTGGTGGGAGCTCACGTGGACTGCAGGGAATCCACCTGGAAGACGTTTTGGTTGGAAGGGGTGGTGAAGTACAGCTGCTGGTTCGGTACTCGATTGTCACAGGGGCTGCTCAGCCCCAGAGTCCGCTCAAAGTCCAGCAGCTGGCCCATGAAGTTGAAGTTGGGTGAAATGTTGGACTTCTTCATCTTGACAATATCATAGGCATCATTCATGGACAAGTTGAGCTTCTGCATGAGGTAGGCCACCGTCACTGTGACCGAGCGGCTGATCCCTGCTAAGCAATGCACCAGGACACCACAGTTCTTCCCCCGTGCTTCATCTGTATGGAGGCAAAGAGGCAGAGAAGGACACATAAGACAAGGAGATGGTAACCGAGCTCTCAACACAAGTGAGATTATCATCAAGTAGGAAGAAAGGGCGATTCTGATCCCAGCGGCCAGCAGTGCAATGCAAGAGTTAACTCCATCGGCTTAAAACGAGGACAACAGAAGAGTCCACCCCCCCCTCCACATATATGTATCCGAGCCCAAGAGCTGAGAAAACTAAGCATGAGACAAAGGGAGCAGGATACGCTGCATGACACTGTTTTAAAAGTCAGCTTTAAAAGACACGCTTTCGCCTGGAGATTTGCCTTAAATTCTTACAGTCCCCTTACCCCAGCATGGAAATCCTGCAGTATGTCACTGAATGCCTTTTATACAGACCAGCAGACTGCAAAGGTCTATTAAATTATTCTCCAACTGTTGTGCAGCTAACAATGGAGGTATTCAGGCATTTTAAAAGAATGAGGGAAGTCACAGGGGACAGCCCATTAGGAGGAACAGGATGTCAACATTGGTTGAAAATGGGTTCCTTTGTAATAGGAAATGCATTACAATGCCTGGAGATTAGTTTCTTTGTGGCTTCCAGCCCACATTTCTTCCTGCTGGGCTCAGATTACCTACATTCTCCACTATTACCGGTATCATTCAACCGGATTACAGCACAGCTTCCCAACAGATAATGCGACGCCCACCCCACTGCACCCCGATGGGGTGATTTTAGGCCTCCCCGAAAAAACGAAGGAGAGTGCAAATTTTAACCAGAACTCTCGGAGCCCAAGGGGACGCGTTTTCAAAGCTGACGGGTAATGTCTAAGGACTGGCTATCCGAGGCACGGAGCCCGAGAGGTATAGCATTATTACCACAAGATTTAATTAAAGCTCTGACTATACATTTGCCAAGGATACCGGTTATTCATAACTTGTATTTAAAAGCTAAAGTTAGCTTCCCAGATCGTTTCTTTTTATTACACTGCTCTTCAGTAACCTCAAAAAGAAAGAAAGAAAGAAAGAAAGAAAGAAAGAAAGAAAGAAAGAAAGAAAGAACAAATAAACCGCCAACCCCGAGTTCACTTGCCCCCCCCCCTTCTCTGACAGGAAGAGATTTAAAAACATCCCCCATCCTGCGCATTGCTCAGTTCCCAGCTCCGACACAAACGGCTCACGGATGAATCCCACAGCGAGCCAAACCAGGTACACATTTGCAACCTGCAGTTGTCGCTTACAATTCCCCGGGGCTCCTCACTGACCTCCCCCCCCCCAAACAGCCCTCGCCCCTCAGTTTAAGCCGGCTTTAAAACAAAAAAGCAGGGCATCCCTCAGAGCCTGCCAGAAACGCTACTGCTTCTCGCCCGAAATTTTCCAGATTCTGCGAAAGAAACTGAATTCTGGCTCTTGATATCAAGCTGTTAGCAAATGATCGGGTCTCACCTATGAAGGAGATGGCCTCAGGAAAGAACTGAGACAGGTTTTGGCTCCAGTGATCTGAGATCGGGATCTGTTTGTACTTGAATTCACCGGCGTTTTCGAAGAGATTAGGCAGGTTGGGGGTAACATTCAAGATGTATTTTATGCCAAACTCTTCTAAAACGTCCAGATTAGTGGAGTCCTTGGCACAGCCTAAGTAGAGGTAGGGTAAAATCTCCACCGGGAAGGAAGGCTGGTTGTTGGAGAGAGGGCTGCCATCGGAGTCAGTGGCACTATTGGGGTCTCTGTCAATGTCAGATTCAATGTCTGATGAAGAATCGGAGCTGATTCGGAGGCCTCCCAAGCCCAAGACTGGCAAAGGAGGAGAGCTGCTGCTACACGAGGTGTCTAGGTTAGTTTCGCAGTGCAGGGCAAACTCGGCCTGGAACTTGCTGAAGCCACCTGGGGAGAAAGGCAAAGGGGAAAAAAAGATGCAACCTGATATCAGATGACAAGCCGACTTAATTCCCTGGTACAGCCCTGTCTGCAAGGGGACATCTGATTCCCACTCTTTCGAGCCCCGAGAAAAAGAATAAAATAAAATAAAATGTCACACACTCTCTCACGCAGACAGACTAACCTAAAAGAAGGTTTAAGAAAATCGCCCGCTGCGGCGGAGGGCTTAGCACAGGCAAGATGAAAGCTCTGTGCCGCTTCGCCCTGCGGGGACCTCCGGAGAGACGTCTCGGCGGCTATTCCCTCTGGCCTCCCCGGCTCCTACTGGGATCCCCGTTAGCCCCATCTCCTCCCCATGTTGCTACAGCGATTCCAGCATTCGAGGTCTCTTTAAACGAAGCGAGGACAGGGATGCTGGGGAGAGGGGAGAAGGAATAACCCCCAGTCCAGGCCGGTGTCCTCCTGGAGCGTCAGTGCGCAGTGCCTGGGGGACGCTGCGGACGCCCACCCCCTCCTCCTTCCCCAGGCAAGGAGCCGCACCGCTGAGCCGTAGGGCTCGCTTCCCCGTCACCCCCAGCCCCAGACTCCTAGGCAGACAGGGATCTCTCCCCTAGACCCAGGCAGTCCTTCTCACCTTCCAGATAAAACGCCTTGCAGCCTTCGTCTTTGAGACGCTTGAGGAGCAGTCCCAGCACGGACTCGCCGCCCGTGTTCTCGTTCCAGTCGCGGCTGTGCTCGTCGTACAGCACCACCGTGTCGGTGCCGCACCGGCGGGCGAAGCGCTCCCGGTCCTCCTCGCTGCTGGCGACGAGGGAGCGCAGGGGCAGGTTGCCCTTCTGCAGACGCCGCAGCATGATGCCGGGGATGGCCACGTTGATGGCCGACTCGATGTGGGACG
>NW_010199239.1:40364-40599 GCF_000695765.1 Mesitornis unicolor
TGCTGCTTCAGCCACGCCACGGATTTACTAATCGCCATTTCCGACGCGAAAGGGACGGGTCTGAACGTATCTAGCATGAGGAAGGACGGGGGGAGCGGAGCGTGCTCGGGAAGCGCCCCTCTCTCTCACAGAGGCATGCGGCTAGCTCGGCGGGCAGGCTGCACCCCTCCAACTCTGCACAACTTATCTCCCTCCGCCCCAGGAAAATGAATCACGCAGCACCCCCCACCCAACC
>NW_010199240.1:0-244 GCF_000695765.1 Mesitornis unicolor
GGTCTGGGTGGAGGTTGGGGTCTTCAGGGTGTGATACTGATGGGTGCTGCACAGGGAGGGCCGTCGTGGGCGGCTGCAGGTGGACGGGGAGGAGCCGGTGAGCGGGGAGTCACCAGGAGCCAACATCATGGCCAACACCCAGGGCAGCGTCTACGTGGGTACGGTGGCACCTGGGGACATGGAGGGGCACGGAGGGGGGCATGGGGTGGACGTGGGGGGAAACACAGGGGGGGGCATGCGATGG
>NW_010199240.1:419-641 GCF_000695765.1 Mesitornis unicolor
GGCAGGGACATGGGATGGGACACATGGTGGGACAAGGATGAGACATGAGATGGAACATGGGGTGGCGACACCTGATGGGAAATGGGGTGGGACAGGGGATGGACATGTGATGGGACGTGGGATGGAAATGGGGTCAGACATGGGGTGGGACACATGGTGGGACATGTATGAGACGTGGGATGAAATGTGGGTCAGGGACACCTCTAATGGGACACAGGGTGG
>NW_010199242.1:0-207 GCF_000695765.1 Mesitornis unicolor
CAGCCCCCCATGTTTTTGGGGTCCCCCCCCAATGTTTTCGGGGGTCACCTGGACTGCCAGGGGGTGATGACGCCGTCGTCGGGGCCCCCGATCAGCACCAGGCTCTGGATGCGCAGGAAATTGCGCTTCCACTCTGGGGGTGCCGAGGGGTCATTAACGAGGGGTCATTAATTAATGAGGGGTTAATGAGGGGAGCTATACGGGGTC
>NW_010199242.1:394-780 GCF_000695765.1 Mesitornis unicolor
AGGCACCACCTATAGGGACACAGACCCACGTACCCATGGGGTGTGGGGCTATAGGGGGCTCTGCGTGGCTTCTATAGGGACTACAGGGGTGTCTATAGGGGTTTCTGTAAGAGTATCTATGGGGCTGTCTATAGGGATCTCTATAGGGGGTCTGCGCGTATTGGGGTTCACTGGAGGCACTGGGGCGTCTATGGGGGGTTCTATGGGGGTCCCCAATTTCGGGGCTCACCTGAAGCATTGGGGTCTCTATGGGGGTATCTATAGGGGGATCCATAGGGGGTCTCTATAGGGGTGTCTATAGGGGTCCCCAATTTCGGGGCTCATTAGAAGCATTGGGGTGTCTATAGGAGGATCCATAGGGGGTGTCTATAGGGCTCCCTATGGGG
>NW_010199243.1:0-506 GCF_000695765.1 Mesitornis unicolor
TCCCATCCCTGTCCCCATCCTTGTCCCCATGTCCCCATCCCCTTCCCAATGTCCCTATCCATGTCCCATGTCCCTGTCCCCTTGTCCCCATGGCCCCATCCCAGTGGCCCCATCCCCGTCCCAATGTCCCAATCCCTGTCCCTATCCATGTCCTTGTTCCCATGTCCCTGTCCTCTTGTCCCCATCCCTGTCCCAATGTCCCTATCCCCTTTGTCCCCATGGCCCCATCCCAGTGTCCCCATCTCTGTCCCTATCCATGTCCCCATGTCCATGTCCTTGTCCCCTTGTCCCCATCCCTGTCCCTATCCATGTCCCATGTCCCAATGTCCCCATCCCCACATCCCATCCCTGTCCCCATCCTTGGCCCCATGGCCCCATCCCAGTGTCCCCATCCCTGTCCCAATGTCCCTATCCCTTGTCCTTGTGTCCCAATGTCCCCATCCCAATGTCCCCATCCCTGTCCCCATCCTTGGCCCCATGGCCCCATCACCTTCCCAATGTCCCCA
>NW_010199243.1:945-1264 GCF_000695765.1 Mesitornis unicolor
CGTCCCCCTCCCCCTGTCCCCATCCTTGTCCCCATGGCCCCATCCCAGTGTCCCCATCCCCTTCCCAATGTCCCCATCCCTGTCCCCATGTCCATGTCCCCATGTCCCTGTCCCCAGGTGTCCCAGTGGGGGTCCCCCACGTGCATCAGCGGTTTCATGGCCCTGGACATCCCCCCCCCCGCCGGACCCCTCTGGATCCTGGGGGACGTTTTCCTCGCCCGCTTCTACGCCACCTTCGACCGCGACCACAACCGCGTGGGGCTGGCACCCAGCAAGTGACACCCCCACCTTGGGGACCCCCCTGGGACCCCCCTGGACG
>NW_010199244.1:0-317 GCF_000695765.1 Mesitornis unicolor
CGCTCTCCGCGTGGCCCCCGGACATCAGCGCTGCCGCCAGCGCGTTCGCCGCGTCCACCCGCTCCTGCCCGATGCTGCTGGTGTCGCGGGAGAACTCCCGGAACTTGTCCCGCAGCAGCTGCGGGGGACAGGAGCCACGTCAGGGGGTGACACGGGGGACATCGTCCACCCACTCCTGCCCATATCCCACGAGAACTCCCAAAATTTCTCTCTCAGCATCTACGGGGGACATGGAGCCACGTCAGGAGGGGACACAGGGGACACAGGGGACCCTGTGCCATCCACCCATGGGAACCCCCGAAACTTGGTCCGACAGA
>NW_010199244.1:593-908 GCF_000695765.1 Mesitornis unicolor
GGGGCAAGTAACCACGTCAGGGGGTGACACAGGGTACACAGGGGACCCTGTGCCATCCACCCATGGGAACTCCCAAAACTTTCCCGCAGTGTCTGTGGGGGACGTGGAGCTGCATCAGGAGGGGACACGGGGGACACTGCGCCATTGTCCTGTGAGAACTCCCAAAATTTATCCCACAGCATCTCTGGATGAATGGGAACTGCGTCACGGGTGGCCAGGAGGGGACATGGGGACACAGAGACAGGGGGACATGAGAATATGGGGACATGGGGACATGGGGACAGGGGGACATGGAGACACAGGGACATGGGGGAC
>NW_010199245.1:0-2416 GCF_000695765.1 Mesitornis unicolor
GTCACAAATAAAGGAAATGGTGATGTTGCACAGGTCAGTGGAGGATGAGAAGCATGAGTATAAGATGCTACAAAGCTGCTCACCAGGGCTGAGCTGGAAATGCCCCTGTCAAGGCAGACTAAGATGATCTGAGAGAGAAGAAGCACGTTCTGTCCCACACTCCTGAGATGTGATTTTCCTGCTGCCCTCTTCTGTGTGGTTTCCTCATGATGTAGATGTTTGGATGTGAACTTCATAGTACTGAGTGCCCATCCTACCATTTAATTACTCCAAAGCCCAAGATGACAGCTTAACCTTCTCCTAGCACGTTATAAGTGGGGCTCACGTTCCCAGGAATGTCCCAAGTTTTCATCAGCAAGGCCTGAAGCTTGCAGACTTCATGACTATTTCAAAAGCTCTTTGAGGTGGGGATTGTGAAGTGGTTTTCATTGCTCAAATAATGTTGCCATCTGAGACGTGCTGACCTTGTCAAAAGCTAATTATAGTTGTCTGAAATATGCAGAGGAAATAGAGATGGTATGTGGATGCTACTGGTGAAACAGTATTCATTTCCCTCTATTATGATAATATGGCTACAAAAAAAAATCAGATTTTGACAGATATTAGTCATAACATGCTTCCACCATTATCTCCAGTTTTCATACTTGTGTGTTTTTGCTTACAGATGTTCAGAAATTTCTCAACAGTGACATTTTTCAATTGCTTTTTGGCATTTGCCATTTTTCCTGACATTCTTCTGCTGGCATTAGTCTTCCTGTTTTCTCCTGAGGCATTCTGTTATCTACCATGGCGTTGTATTATTTCCTCCCTGTTCATCCCATGCTTATTTTAGCTGCTTTTTCCTTCCTCTTACTTACTTTTTCTATCAATTTCCTATGTATTCTTATGTCTTTCTTGCTTTCCTCAACACTTTAGACAGTTGTCTTTCTCAGATATTTGGACTTTGTGATGTGAATGTGATTCATAAAAAACATCCAGTAACCAGCACAGTTTCGGCTTCATAAACAGTGCCCTCATCTGATTGTAACAATCACAACATTTGCTACTACATTCCACCATATTTTTTCCCTCAAATAGATGATCAGTTCTGGGTGCAGCACACAGTCATTAAAACCTCCACATCAGCACATGGGAAGAAGTGAGAAATGAGGAAGGAAAAGCCTCCAGGAGGGGTGGCAGTGCCCCTCCAACCAGCTTTGAGTCTACAGTCTAAACTGATGATGAAATCAAGGCTTTGCTCAAGGTGACCTTTTTGTGCCTTCTCATTGTCAGTATTTATGTGAGGAAGCTGAGCTCAGGCCCAGGACTAATTTCTCAACTAAAAACTATTCAGTACACTATTTCCACTTTTGTTCAAGCACTAGTCAAAGCTTTCTCCTGCCTGGGTTTAAGGAAATGAGCATCTCCCCTCCTAGTAACAAACCACATATAGCTTCCAGTGACTTTGCTGTGGGTAGGCTAATAGTAGAATGCATGCATTAGTCTCTCAATCTTTTCTGATTTTCTTTCTCCTCTACCTCTCTGCATTATCTTCTGCCTATTTGCTATATTTATCTATTTCCTGGCTGTGAATATCAAAAGTGGTGAGAGTTCAGAATGAAATAAATGGAAGAATGCAGAGTGCAAATAAAGCAAATCAGAACATTAGTAACTACTCTAGCAAGCTCTCTTGCACTCTATATGGCGTTTGCAAGTTAAATCAGACCCACATGAAAAAGATATACCTGAGTTTAAGATAAACAGTTCTTTTTTCAGTAGTTTGATTTCACATTGCAGAATTTCAATGTTTTCTCCCTTCTGCCCCATTTCATTGGGACTGCAAAAAGAGCCCCAAATCCCACATATTTTACAAAAAATTCTATATGGGCTTACTGTTTGCCTTTGAAATAAAGTGGGCAAGAATTTTTATAGTGTATGGCTAATAATATTGCTCCTGGATACAGTGTTACTATAACAGAGAAAACATATGTGGCTCGTTTTGCACAGCAAGCAATAGTGTACTTTTTATCTCAGCTTTGTCCAGTAGAATGCAGACCACTTGTCAGCAGTCTGTGGAGCCTCCCGTAAAATCCTATGGAATTTTGTAGAAGGAATACAAATTTTTATCAAAACTGTTAAAAGGGCCTTGTCAAAAGCACATTATTGTCTATAAAAATTGATGAGATACTGCAGGCATCCCTTCTACTGTGCTTTCTAATCCCCTGCAGCCCTACACCTTGCAACCACACAAAAGTAGCTGAAACAGAGGAAGAGTGGAGAAATAAGCATAAAATATATTCACATGGGCCAAAACTGTAACATGCTCCATCCAAGGCAGCTATTCATAATGCAAATTTAGCAAGCTGCTTTTTTGTTGTTTATTTTTTATTTTATTTTTAATTGTTTTTATTGAAAATCAAGTCTGATCCAATCCTGT
>NW_010199245.1:2687-2911 GCF_000695765.1 Mesitornis unicolor
AGGGGGTTAAAAACCCAAAAAAAGGGCCCAGCCACAAGCAACTGAGAATTCATCCAGCAGATCTACGGAGTGTGCCTGTAAGATACAAGCCATGCCAAAGTGTCAGTGTACTGAAGCTTGAAAACATTCTATTATTACATCCACAGCCTAATCTCTACAATATTTTAGCAGTCACTATTTGCTGTACAGTGGCCTTTAGATACGTAATAATAAAATAATAAAGA
>NW_010199246.1:0-2500 GCF_000695765.1 Mesitornis unicolor
AGTATTAACATAAAGTACACAGAGTTATACTGATGATACAGTGGGGGAGTATGCCTCAGGTAGACAAGTCCCTCTTGAGATGTCAGCCATAGAAGAAGAAAAGACTGAAGAAGGGCCATCCCCAGCAAACTCCTCAATTTATAGTGAATGTGATGTTTATGGTATAGAAAAATACTAATTGGTCAGCCTGCGGTCAGCTTGGAGTCAACTACCCTGGGTTTCCAATTCTCCCAGCCTCTGCACCCAGTCATCTCAAGACTGCTGAAGATCTTGATCATCACATACAAGTATTACCTTAAAACTACAACAAAATATCTTATCACTTTGTTCCAGTTAAATAAGAGTGTTGTAGTCCTTACAGAGTTGCAGCTTTCCTGCACAGAAAAATGCTGACTCTCAAATTCTGTCCCAGCAAACCAGGACAGTATTACGTCTTCTCCCAGAGAGGAGAGGCTTTGGGCAAAAGGAAGAAGAGGTACAGCAAAGCAAAAGCATGTCAGGGCCATGCCAGGTTGCTCAGAGCAATGTTGCGGATGGCACAAGACAGGCGTTCAGCAAACCAAGGTAGCTCTGGCAGCTGCAAATATGTTTTGTGTCATTTGGTACCACATGTATTTCAAACCAGGTCAGTGTGGTGTCAGTGCACTGTCCCTAGTTGTGTTGTCCTCGTGACAAAGAAGTGGCTCTTCATATAGCCCACATTTTCCAATGCAGAATTACAGATTTTTAAAAGTACTTGCCCTGGGTGGATGTATGTTTTGGTATCTTACCAAAGACTGCACTCTTTTTCCTTGCTTTGCATTTCAGAATTCAAGTTTTCTTTTCAAAATATAATACTCTGCGCTTTTTTTTAATAAAATTTCACCTCACTGGTTTGAGGTTCTTTCTGCTATTTAGCAATGTCAACCCTTTGTTCAAATCCTTGCCTTGAAAGTGTGGTACTGCCCAACTGGGTGTTCTTTGCAGAAGTTTAACGTCAAAGGTCAATTCCACCATTCAAGTCACTAATTAAAGTAATAAATCCTAGCAGACAGATCAGATCTCTTAATTTGATATAACTTCCCACTGACAGGAAAATATCCACTGCTACAGTTTGGGAATTACTTTTAAATCACACACTCATCTCATGTTAATACCATCTGAGACCTATTTGCCTTTTTGAGAGTGGTGTTCAAGGCAACGTCAAGAGCCCTACTGAAGTCAAGATATGTTTCATCTCTTCCTTTCAGCACCTACTAAGCCAGTTATCTTGGCAAAGAAATAGATTACTTTGACATTATTTGTTCTGGACAAATGCTCATTGCCTGTTTCTCATCACTTTATTGTTATTTAGTTGCTTGCACACTGATTGCCAAGCAGCTTGTTTCATTATCTTTCCAGATAACAAATGGAGATTGGCTGATTTATAACTCCTCAGTCACCCCCCTTTGATAAGGATGGGTAGCCCATTTTCCCTTTTCCCTTCCACCTGGATCTTGGTCTTGAATGGCTGCGTGTGTTTTGGAAAGAAGAACTAGTCCCTGTAAAAGACAAGGTGCTGATTCAGACAGACCATGGGTCTGGGTCAGCAGAAGTGCTCTGGTATTCTTGTATGTGCTGCAGTACTCTGGTGTCAGGGGACACCGGGGGCCAGCTGCTCCTTCAGGGACAGGGAGTCGAGTACCATAACATGGCCAGTGGAGCAGCGACCTCACTGACCAGCGCCCCATCCCACAGGAACTGAGCAAGAGCAGGGCAGGCCAGGAGATGGAAGCTGGAGTCAACAGGGAGTTCAGATCGCCAGACAAGTCCACGGCAATGGGATAGTTCTGAGGTCAAGCCAGAAACATAGATCTGTGAGTCAGGTCCAGTGGTGGCAATCAGGAATGGATGTGATCAGCAGGCAAGTCCATAGCAGTGAGACAGGTCTGAGGTCTGGCTAGCAAGTTGCTCGGCAGGTCTCGGTCGATGTGATACAGGCATGGCTGTCATGCTGTAGCTCAGGCAGGGCCAAGCACTGGAGCCTCCGTGTAAATACAGCTCCCTTGGGAAGGGACTTGCCCCCCTGCAGCCCTGTCTCCAAACATCACTTGATGGAAGGGGGGCAGCCCTCAGCTGCACTATCTCTAGGTTTGTAGCGAGCCTGGGGTGCCAGACTTGCAGGAAAGGGGATGATGCTCAAGGTCTTTGCTTCTGTCTGTGTGGGGGGCACATATTTCCTAATGTGGCTCATTTTTCCAGTATAAGCAAAGCCCAGGGTTGTGAGTGTCTCATGGGAAGGGGGAACTGTCCTGAAGGCTCAGAGGAATGTTGTTTTGGGTTGGTTTGGCTTTTGTTTTGTTTTGTCTTATTGGTTGGGTTTTTTTTGCTATAGCGCAAAAGTAGAAAATCTCACTGCTGGGAAAAAAACACAGTAATCACGTTTCTCCTGGTAACCAGTGCTGCAAAACCATCAAGGATAAAGGAAAGATCTTAATGACAAAGGAATTCCCCAAATCATAACATCTTGGAAAGGGAAAGA
>NW_010199246.1:2531-4397 GCF_000695765.1 Mesitornis unicolor
AACTAAACTGTTTGGAAAGCTGGTTGTTTAAAATCACTGCTGTTTGACTATGTAGTCTCCATCTTATGTAAGCTGCACTGTGAGTAAATTGATGCTGTAGATGCTCAGCTGGCTCCTGCAGAGATAATGCAACATTTTCAGACTCTGCTGTAAAGGCAGTGTGAGGAACAAGAAGACCTGAAAGGCAGACAGGCCTTTAAGACGTCTGATAGAACCTGCTCCCCATTTTCTTACAGGTGGCTGAAGTGTTTGAGAATAGGCTAGTTCAGTGAGTAGTGTCTCTGGCTTGTATTATATTTGCTTGCATTAAGTATTTAATATTTATATTTGATTGTAATTAATAATAGCAGAGAGGTTTAAGAGGTTTCAAAGTGAATGATGTATTGATCTAATTGTGCCTTTTTTGCTTTCTTCTTCAATAGACCTTGTTCTTCAAGACAATTTAAAGTCATGTTAAGAGAGAATTCCAAATACACCCTTAATTTATGCCTTTGGGTTTCAGATTTTCAAATAAGCATTGAGTAACAAATCCAGTGCACTGCCTTGCACACGTGCATAGGATCAAGGATTTGTTTTACCGCAGGCTGAACTCTGACTTTCAGTTTCAGTTTGCAATATGGCATCTATGTTTAGTGCCTAGACAGAAACTGAAGTTCAGGTGCAACCTCCAGTATAAAACTCAGCGGCATTTGCAGCAATTCAGCACAGGCAACTGCTGATAGTGTTTCTGTCACTTTGTTTTTCTTCTTTCATAACTTCAGTCTTCTTTTTTTTGTATCACATGCAATGCCACTCCTTCCCTCAGCACATTAACTGTTACAAATCTGCCCCTTCACATGGATCTTTTTACAGTGATGTTGGTACAGCCAGAATTAGACTGATGAGGACCTTAAAAGCACCAGTAAATCTTGGTGAAAGGGGATTTTTCTCTTTAAGTAAGGAAGGAGTTTTTGAATGAAAGGCTGATGAACTCTACATCTTCACTTTCTACCTCCAATAGACAAAATATTAAGCTCACACTGTAATACAAAATGTTAACTCTCACCCCTCAGAGTAATTTACATCTTGTCTCCGCGTGTGTGGTAGGGAAGTAGAGGATCTGTGCCGTATTTGTGGGGCAAGTCTATAGGAAATACATTACCCTCGTGTGTAAGCCGAATGACTCCTTTAAGAACAGCCAGTTGCTTTGTGGAAGCTGGAAATTCCTTGTTGTTAGGGAGGTACACCCTTCCTCAGTGGCACAGCTAATGACATATGTTTGTTAAAACCCAGTCAAGGGCTATTCTTTAATTTGATGGTGTCTTCAATTGTTGGTGTGACATTCTGCTCTTAATCACCCATAATCGCATCTGAAATACATTTCCACATGGGGAAATTTCCAGGGCTTCCTCAGAGGGACACTGAGAGATGGCCTGGGAGGGTATTTGCAGCGAGGAGGGAAGTTAATTAAGGTGTTGAGTTGAAAGACGTGGAAAAGAGACATGGCTAAGAGCAACTTCTGTGGCCTTTCCCTGTGGGGTATAAAGATCCCCCTTCACACTAAGCCGGAGGTGCCAAGGCACTACCTTACTTCGAGGGGGCAGGGTGTCCTCTGCAACCTCTGAGGTGTCGCCCGGGAGCGAACAGGGACAGAGGCTGCTTCCCCACAGAAAACTCCGGAAGAGAGGGAGCTGCAGGCACAGGCAACACTCACCCACCCAGAGGGGCGGGCGGCAGGAGCACAGCGTGAGGTGCGGCTGATCAAAGGTGAAGGGAGGTTAACAGGACAGGATTCACCGCGGGGGGGCGGTGGTGGTTTGACGTGGCCTGAGGGGAGCCACGACCGGCGGGGGCGTGGAGAGCCGTTGCCGCTCTCCTCCCCTCAGG
>NW_010199246.1:4477-30511 GCF_000695765.1 Mesitornis unicolor
GCGGCGGGCCCGGCCATGTCGCTGTTGCGGGGGTCGCGGCCCCGCGGCGCCGGTAGGAAAGGCCCCAGGAAGTCGGCGGCGGCTAAGCGGGACTGGGACGTAAGTGCTTCCCCTTCCTTGGTGCTGAGCCGGGCGCCGGGCCTGCTCCGGCCTCGGCGGCTCTTCCCGCCCACTTCTCCTCCGGCAGCGAAGCCGCTTCTGCTGGGTAACACACAGGTCGTGTTGTGGCCCTTTACTGGCTGGGGAAGGGCCGGGGGGCCTCCGTGCCCACGGGCATGCCGGCTGTGGGGGAACCTCAGGAGATTGCCGTCTTCTGTGGGGGTTCACGTTTGGAGATACTCAGTTTGTGTGGGGATTTGGGCGGGGAGGGGGTAGCGTGACGGGGAGTTGCGAGTGGGTGGCGCGGACATGACCCCTTCTCACTTCCTTGGTGCTACTGGAGGTTAGGCCTCACAGCTGGCAGCCTGCTCTTTAGGCTGAGGAGTGGAATACTCTACAGTGCCGTAAAAATGCATCGTTGTATAGTTTTATGCTCATTATATTGTAATTTAGAGTTTAGGGTTTTTTTAACGATGCTGGGAAAAAAAATCCAATTCTTCCTCAGTTCTGGCTTTTGATATGTTCTCTGGTTCCTGTTTGCAGAGTACCGTCCATGACTTGACAGTCCACCGTGCAACTCCTGAGGATATTGTAAGTTTAATGGCAATCACCAGTCCTTCTCTGCAGCAGACAGATTAAGCTGGTTTTCTACCATAAGTGTTGACCATACTTATGAGGATATCTTCTGCCAATGTTTAATCTCTCTTTTAAAAGAAGCTTCTGAAAATATTGGTCCTTTAATATTAGTTCTTTGTTTATGATATCGTGCATTCCCAGCTCTGGCAGTTGGTGTTCTTCAGTTTTCTGTTTCCATTGGGAAGCAGTAACCATAGTCCTTATTTTAATAAGCTGCATACCATCATAAGAGCATTAAAACATAAATACATAAAAACTGGAGTAGTTCAAGTTAACTCTCATTTCTGCTGGAAAGACTAAAAGACATGCTTTATTTTAGGAATCTCTAATTCTGAGGGTACTCAGTTTTCATTTTAACAATTTAACATAATGTCATTATACTCATATACTCACATTCATTACAAAATACGTGACTTTCATTTCATTTTCCGTGGCGGCACTGATTACCAGGATGGAATAGGCATTATGAGCTGTCGTTACTTATAAATTTTGATGGGTTTGTCAGGACAGGTGGGCACAATAGCAGAGAAAGACTTAATTCTATAATTGGTTGGCTTGATAGCTTACAGGCACTCTAGCAAGTACCTTTCACATTTAATTTGTTTAATTTGTATTTAAACTGAATATGTATAAAGAGCGTTAGAAGAAGAAAGAGAATATATCTGGTGGTTGACATTAGTGTTAAATCAGGAAAATGCATTATGTCTTTTTATGTATGTTATAGATGGTAGAGTTTGGGTTTTTTCTTCCTTTACAGCTGAGTCAGTGGTGTATGGCAGATGAAAATTGAGAGACTTTCCCCATTCACCTTTGGAGCTGCTTTAAATTTGGCTGGTATTGACTGATGGCATTTTATACCTCTGGATGTTTGTAAGACTGTCATTGGTACTACCATGAAGTTAACTTTAATAGTATTCAGCACACGAATGATAAAGAAGAGCTTGTTAGCATTACCCTGCAAATTTAGATTGTCCCTTGATTTTGAAATGGTTTCTTTTGTGTTTCCATAGCTGCGTCGCCATGAAATGCACAAATCAAAAAACAAAGCACTGGCACAGCTGGAACTGCAAGAGAAAGCACTGAAAAGAAAATGGAAGAAGCAAAACCAACTGGCTGGTGATTCCTTGGAGAAAAGAAAATTGACTCTGATGCGTGAGGTGAGAGCTAAATCTGTACTTTCAGCCTGTGCTCTTGCACACAGGTCAACATTTTCTCCTTTTATTGGATAATTTGACTTCATATATGCGTACACTCTCCCTCCTCTATGTGCTGTGTGCATGCAATGATTGAAATAAGCAGTATAACATATTAACTGATCTATACAGTTTTGTATTTGATTCTTGTTGCCTGGCTATGCCCTCTGTAATTCTGTAGGCCTCTTTGCGTCTGAACAGGAACTGTTTGCAGAGTTAAACTGTGTGTTGTGAAAAGGGTGCATGTTCTTTATGTTCTTACTGCTATCTTGCCTTTTCTTCCCCCTGCTTAGTATTTTTCTTTGATGGAAATGTGAACATTTCTCTTTCTGGGAGAGACACCCTTATCTGCCATTGCTTATTTAAACAGAGAAAATGCAGAGTCATAGGGGCAGAAAGGATGAGGCAAGAAATTGGTAAGGAAGAGCTTGTCTAGAAGGAAAATTGACACAACAAGGATTGAGGAGCTATGGCTGCCAGCAGACAAGCTTGTCATCTGGTGATCAAAAAGTTTGTTCTTTAGGCATTCTCAAGCACTCTGACTGAAAATACTAGTATTGTTTAATTTGGTTTTGAAATTTCCACTGTAGCAGCAAACCTAAGCTTAACTAACAGAGACAATAGCTGTCACTCTCTGAAAAGCGATCTCAGTGGTAAATATCCTTCTGTTTCACTTTGCAAGTGACTCCTTGCCATATGTTATGAGAACTACTCACAAAACCTGGTTGTTAGCTTTCAGACCTTATCATCACTTGGACAAACTGAGAATTGTTCTTTTTGGTAAAGAATGGTGATGAACAGTGTTAACCTAGCAGTTAAAATAGGCACAATTTCGTAGTCATGGAAATGTGCAATGGATTAACCATCACAGACCTCTTTTGCTGTCTTTTGTAAATTTTCAGTCATCTTTCTGTGATCTCTGAGAACATTCAAGCATAGATAGAAACAAATGAAAGTAGTTGGAATTGAAGATTCCTATTGAAGGTTCCTATTTGGCTCGTATTTCTCTGAAATCACAGTGGAATTTTTGTGTTAGGGCTATTGTGCTAATCAAGCCTCAGACTTTGATTTTGACCTTTGTTACTTTTATACTTTTCTGCCAAGTCCATTTTAGTGGACAGTTGAGAAAAGCTGTGGCATTTTATACAAATGTCCCTAATGTAATATCAGACTAAGACTCCCATGCAAAAATAAATTATATATCACAAAGGTGTATTGTATTAGACCACCTGCTCCAAGATTGGGCTTGACTACCTATTGCGTGACTTTGTTATTTCAAAGATTTGAAACTCATGGTTAGGAAATAATCTTCTGTATTTGTTGCTGTTTGTAATGACAATGCACAAATTTTAATTCCTCCCGAGTAGCTTTCCCCTTCATATTTAAGAGGTTGCTTTGTTCAGCATATTCTGTGCCCACTTCTGAATCAGAGAAAAGGTGGGAAGACAAAAGGAGATGATGCCAGGCAAGATGAAACCCATTTGGCTGTTGCTGTTTGAAATACTGGCACCTTCTTGTGTGTAAAGGAAAAAATAAATGGAGGAGAGTCGCCATTTTTGCTTGTGCTTAGCTTAAATCTTGTTAATTGCTAGGTCCTGTTGTTCAGGGTAACTGGGGAGACTCTTCAGTTTGTGTCTCCCAGTAGAGGACAACTGCTGTGGACTGTCTTCTTGTCTCTTATCTTGATGATCTTTTTACCTTTCCTGTGTGACTGTAGCTTCCTAAACCCCTTGAATCCTATTCAACTGCAAAAGACTCAGAGATAAAAACTAGGAAGTTGCTGCTATTAGTGTATTTTTTCTTGTTGGTTGAAGAGAAGAGAACTTATGAAATGGATAAGCAAAATTTTAATATTTTGGCGATTTTTCTGCCTAAAAGTCTGATTGAATTATTAAATTAGTTTGTCTCTAACACAACTGTGAATATGTAGGCACCATACTGGTCCTATAGCAACTTACTTTTAAAATAATGTTAGTGTATTGCACTGAAGGGTGGGTGGTGAATGGATTTTCATAGTGAGAAGGTTATGGCATTAGTGCTATTTAGTATCTGTATTAACAGCCTGAAAGAGGAGGGAAAATTAATTTTAATGAAGTTCGTAAGTTATACTAAGCTGAGATGAGTTACAACACTCGGTGAATTTGTCAAGGGCTTGTAAGTGGGCCTAGAGGGGTTAGAAGCTGCTACCACTTTGTTTTCTGCTGATGACAAGCACATGTGAGCTAATCTACCTCGGGAACAATGCTCTAAAAATGTTCATAATGTCCTCAGCAGGAGGGTGAAGCTTAGGAGCCTGCTCATGCTGAAAGAGATCTAATAGTGAAAACAAATTAATCAGGATCATTTTTGTCTGATTAAACAAGTCATCTTAGCTTTAGTTGCCTTAGGGAACAGAATCATGTTTTGGAACAGGTAAACTTTTTTTTTTCCTTCTGCAGATTTGGCATAATTTTGTTTAAAAACCGGTGTTTTGACATCAAATGGCTAAATGGAAAGACTAGACTTAGTTAGTATCTGATGTGAAAACTGAATAGTGATTTGGAAAAGTAAGTATGTGAAATGATTGAAAGAGGAATATTCACTGATTTGCTCAATTGGTTATGAGGAGAAGTGTACTATCATGCAGTGTAATTCAGGCCCAAAAGACTAGAAAGAAATGGAAAGTAGGTATATGGGGAAACTTATGACATGACACAGAATAGTAAAATAGGAGGGGAAGCAAACCAGGTGAAATGGCACTGCCTAGATTTTTTTGAATGAGGCTGAATATAAGCCAGCAAAGTTATCAATGGACACTGAAAGAAAGTCTGTGGAGATAACAGCGTGTATTGCTGTGCTCTGAAACTGCTGCAAACCAGTCCCTCTTATGATTCCTGGGGGAGCAGAAATTGTCACTCACTTCTTAAATTTTGTGTAGGAGGGCATACGTGAGTCTGTCTTTTCTGTGGGATCTTTTGAACTACCTGGAGTCTCTCTGCCTAAATTTGATTAACAATTAAATGGAGGCTACTTAGGTATCTGGTCCCCTCTCGGGTGTTTAAGAATAACCACCTTCTTCCTAGGTTGAGGGATACAGTTTTTCTAGTTTGCCATTTCCAACTTTGAGTGAAACCATGAGTCCGTGAGGAGTTTTGAATAGTGTTGAGCCACGTCCCCAGCCCGCTCCATTCAGCTCACAGTAGCTGCGTGCCTCTTGCTTTGCACTCCAAGACTCCTCTCCTTAGGAGGCAGCAATCATGGTGGCAGTGATGAGCTACAAGTACTGGGGGAGAGAGACCTTGAATACAGAAGCTGTGCCTTGTGAGAAGTGTGTGGAGATGCCCTAAACATCTTCTGGTGCCAGGTATAGTCAGCTGTGTTTATGTCTGTTGAAACTTTTGTGGCAGAAGATGGCTTAATTTTTAGGCAGGATTTTCAGTAGTCAAGGCTGAATGAAACAAGTCTGCCTGAGTTGGTTTGGATCTAAGCAAATACTGCAGGCTTTGGGTGTATGTCAGATGTAGATAAGTGTTCTTTGAATCGACAACATTGAGATTAAAAGATTTGAGGATGCATACTGATTTTTTTAATTGCCATATACATGTCCTTGTTTTGATGAGTGTGTCATAAACACCCAGCTTCTCATTTGTGTCAGGCTGGAAGGAGAGGAAGGGAGGGAGAGAATTTGTTCTAAAGAGAGAGAATCAGCACTGATGGGGGCTCCAGAAGTAATAACTATTTAATTTTTCAGAAAAACAAGGTGAGTTCTAGTCACTCAGAATGAAGTATGGTTTTTCTGATCCTTCTTAACTAAGTAACAACTTTGCAAACACTGTCTTGTTGGCTGTCTTCTTGCTATCAGTACAGAAGAACATTACAAAAAAAAACCCAAAGCAAAAATTGGTCTGTTCAGTATGAAATATTTCTTTATACACTATACTTTCAGATTCTGTCTGATCAATACCATTTGCAAGATATATTGGGACGATCTGATCAGGTTTTGGCTGTGGCAAAAGACTTGTTCGGGGATGCTCCTCGCACACGAACAGGTAGACCATCTCATTTATATGTGGTAGTACATTTAAGGTTATCTCCTTGCTTTTCATAGATAGTTTTGCTTTGCAAAGTATTTTTTAAACTGCTTTCATCTCATCGTCTAACATAGTACAATTGATCCTGTTCATGATGGATGATATACAGATGAGGATAACACCTCACATGGCAGGAGGGAGTGACCCATGGCCGATTTTCTACTGTATTGGTCCATTGTGGAATTTTGGATCCCTGTGAAACATCTCACGCTCACCATTTCCACAGCCAAGCTACCGGCCTATACACGGCACCAGTTGGAGCCACTGTAGTAATTCTGATTCCCATTGCTACATGGGTTGACTGCTTGCTCTTGGATATTGTTGAAGATTTATCAGCAATTTGTGAACAAGGCTTTTGCTTTTCTTGTCCTGGTTTGTGGGTCCTTAGGCTGCTGGAAGGCAGCTGGCTGTTTGCATGAGAAGTCTTAAATTTAGATACTTTTCTCTGTAAGCTGCCATCCTCTTTAGCTTACAATGATTGTTTCATCCTACATGCTGGTTCTGCACAAGTGTATTTATACAGGTGAGAAAGACAATGGCCTGGTACATAGCCAAGTGTGTTAAGATAACTCTATGATTGGCCTTGGCGGTTGTTTAAAGTGATGGAAATCCCTATGACTCTTCTTGTGCAAAGTATGGGAACTTGCTTTTTTGGTCCAAAGCCCTGTGACACACTACAGACCGAGTCCTCTGTTCTTTCCTGTTTTGTCTGATTTCTCTAGGTTTCCCTAATGTAACTATGGCTCCTGACTGTGACCTAGAGTCATCTCAAGGACCCATTGTACAAAAATGTGATCCTTCCACTCGGCTTTCCATCTCTGGTGAATATGTCATGGATTCCCAGGTAATGTATGTTCTGTTCCATGCATGTCCTGTGGCTTTTTTTGTTTGCACAAAATATCAATATTCAAAGGTAGAGTTTCCAAGCAGACCTAAACCTGTTCTTTTGAGTATTGTATACCATGTTGATAACATATTTAGAAAATGGTGTTAAATGGAGGTGAGTTTGTTTTGTGAGACTCTGGGAATCGTGATTTTTTGATTTCTTAATCTTTCAACAGGAGAAACAAACATCTTTTATTTCATAGAAGCTTTCTCATATTTGTATGCTCTCTCTATAATTCTGAAATTATCAGCAAGAGAACAAAGTAATTGCAGGCTAAGAAAACAACTCTTGTGTCACTTAACTGATTGCTGCACATTGAAATACGCCTCTGATTTTCCAATTATATCTCCATATATGGGGTCATAGCCACTTGGGCACCAATTTATTTCAGCTAAAACACATGTAAATGTACCCCAGTTATCTCCACAACTTTGATTAGTCCTATAATTTTAACTATTTAATGCTTCAGATTCTTTTACAAGTCTTTAGATTTGTTTAAAAATTGTTTAAACTTGTTTAAAATTTCATTGTTCTGTTTTCTTTTCATAACTTGGATTGTACCAGGAATACTCATTGAGGTTTGCAAACAGGTGTGGGACACTGCTGGAAAGCTGCTCATTGGTGAAGACCAGAAAGGCTGTGGGAGCAAAAGTGATGGTGTCATATTCTCAGAGTTCTCTAATCCTGTTTCCTACTGTCTTGCACAAATATCTGCAATTTGAGTTGCAGTACTACTCTGTCGTGTATTTCGATGTGGAATTTGGTTTTTTTAATATGAAGAGTTAACTGTAGCATCTTTGCAAGTTGTATCACTGGATGCATGCTGCAGGATAGGCTTAATTTTTTAAAAGAAAAGCATACTGATAGTTGTCTGCTTAGCTTCTGTGAGATTTTTCTTTTCCTTGTGTGGCTATGAAAATCATAGTTAAAGGCTATGTGGTGAAACCTACCCAGAAGTACAGAAACCTGATAGCTTGAGGAGCCCTAATTCCAAATTTGATTGCTTAAGTTTTTCTTCATAGCATGTATGCTACATAGGATTGTATTTTGTATGTTACATAGGATTGTTGTGGTTGCATTTTACATATAAAATATAAATGTGATTTTGGAGATCTCATTACAAGGTTGTTTAGTTTGTAGTGTCAAACAGCTGAAACTTTAGAAATGCTCTAATTTTGGTTGCCTTGTTTACCTTCTGCCTGGTATGTCTCTGTGTTTGTTTTGGTACAGTCTTTAGAGCTTTTTTTTTTTTTTTTGTTAATCCTGCAGTATGTGTGGTCTGTCTTAATGCAGATCATCCAGATAAAATACTGGATATTCAATTAATTACTTGTTGTGTTAGTTTTGGAGACAATTGTTGGTATCAGTATTTCTTAGGTATTAAAATCCCCCAAAATTCTTTGCACAGAGCTTTGTGGTTTTTTGATTTTTTTTTTGTTTTTAATTTTGTTTTGGTGGTAGAGACTAAAACAAACTTTTTGTATTTTTTGTTTCTTTAAACTGTTTCAGAAAATCAATCTCTAGCATCTTCCTAAAGATGAATTGAAATTGCTCTGAAGTCCCTTTTGTTTTCTTTGTTGTCTCCTAAAAAGGCTCTTAATGAAGTGGAAGAGGAAGCATTATCAATCTGTCAATCAGAAGATGATCACCATGACTCTCTGAATTTTAAGTCCAGCATCAATTCTGACAGGTCAGTACAAATATATCCAGTCAGATTTCCACCTTCTTAACACTGGAAATAGAGGGAGTTAAAAGGGTGTTGCATGGGAATAGTTGTTATTTTTTTCTATTTGCCCCCCACCCCTTCATGACCTCAGAATTCTAGGGAAACCCCTTGTAACATTCGGACTGGGAATGAATGCAAGCAGGGAGCTCACCTGAGCAGTTACAGATATTTTTAAAAGCTCTTTAGACTTTACAGATAGTTTAGAATCATGCTAATATCCTATTGTAATTCACTGTTATGCTTGTTTTGAATGTAGGCTACTTCAGTTATTGAAAGAAGAAAATTCCTTGGTGAATTCTCAGTTGTGGGCTGAAAAGGATATGAGAAAATCTACCTTGTCACAGGAATCAAATGTGCCTTTGACTCCAACAACTGCTTCTCCATCACTGGATCAGTCAGGTTGGATTTGCCAAATCACAGCCTCCCTAGGGTTGTTAGGCTGCTCACAGGATCCTGTCTGGAATTGCTTTTCTAGGTGGGAGTGAGAGACAGAGACATGCTAATTTGGCTCATTAATTTCCAGACTAAAAAGTCAGCATTTCTAATAAAATAACTATAACATATTACTATTAAGAACATACCTGAAATATTTCATGTCTGTTCTTTTGTTTTGTTTTGTGTTTAAATCAGCCCTCAATGCTACCAATGTAGTCAAGAGAATCCATTCAAGACTTCAGAATGAAGATGAACAACAGACTTTAGACTCCACTTATACTGTGAGACAAGTGCTGAACCCTAACTCAAGGAAAGAAAAGCAAATTGCAGCAAAAAGTTTAGTACTCTTAAAAATAACATACGTCTTTTTGACTTAGGCAGTTAATACCATAAGAAAACGTAGGTTGAAAGGAATCTTGGGAAGTCATCACAGGGCCAACTCCAAAGTTTGACTGGGGGGGCGGAGGGGCCTCTTCCAGCCAAGTCTTGAGCGCCTCTAAGGCTGAACATTACGCAGCCCCTTGTGGAGTGTATCTAGAGTGCAAAATCCATAGGAATCTGGGAACCATAAATATGGCATTTTTTATGCTACCCATTACCTTGCTAGCCATGAAGTTCTCTCTTGTGCAGGGCTTTTCTATTTCTGATAGTTTTCTGTTCTATGGTGCATTTCAGTCCCTGTATTCTACACACAGTTGTATGTAGGGACTGACATCAGATACAAACAGTAACATGAAAGGATTGTTGTGAAAGAGTTGCTCACTAAATATGGGACCTGAAAGCAGCTGATATTTTTCACTGGCTGTTCACTGGCAAACTGTTTCCATGCTTTTAACTGAGAAGGAGGAAAGTAAAACATGCATCTAAGATAAAAGCACCAAGCAATCATACTTGAGGTACTAATGTGGTAGCAGAAAATGTGGGTTTTGATTATTTGAAAATACCTGGAATGACTGGGGGTGTTCTTTGATGGTCTATGTCAGCTCAGGGCAAGAGAGGGCCTCTCCTTTGATTTACTTCAAAGAACGATGTAATTTCATTAGTTTTGCAAAGCTTTACATACAAGTCGAAATTCCAATTACACTTTTTCCTTCCCTTCAGTGAAAAGAAAACAAACTGCACAGAACTCTGCAAGGCAGAGGAGAGAGGATTCTCCAGCTAATTCAATCCACATTGACTTTCGGAGGGACAACAAATCCAGCCTAGATGTCCTCAACAGCATGATACATGAAATGGAGCATGAATTGGAGGAGTATGAGCGATGTACAGGTCGTGAGGCTCAAAAAACGGAGAGAAGTGAAGGCGTCACTGGGTTTACCATGTCACTGGTGAACGTGCTCTGTCGTTTGATGCGCTACCTCAAAGAGGTGACAAGATTTTGAATTGCTTCTGTAGAGTGAATGTAAAAGAGTATAAAGTTACTTTATAGGCATAAATTTGGTCTTTCCTGGCTCCCAATCAGTTTACTTTGAAGTCTGATTATCACTGCTTATTTGTATTGCATGCAGTCAGGAATTAAAAGTTTTAGTTTGCTAGGAGCAGGTATCCCTAATGAAAAGGGAGGGGTTGACTTCAGAAAAAGTCTCTCAGTGACTATTAGTAGAAAATACCAATTGAAATGGTTTTAAATTTATTTAAAGATATTCAGAGTTGTAGCAGTGTATTAACTACAGCCCTGTTAAAAAATGCATTTTCTTCCTTTGCCTCCCAAAGGTGATGCTATTGTCACATGAGCAGTGGACCTAAATCCCCAATTTTCTTTGAGTCTGGGCAGCAGAAAAGAGTACCCTAATTGCTTTTCAGGATCTCCTGTGTTTTAGAGGTGTGATGTATTTCGCTTTTTCAGGGGTTCCTTTGAGAAAATGCAGGCAACCATCTGAGGAAGGGCTCCATCTGCTAATTCTGATGTGTTTATGTGACTTTGTAGGCTCTGCTGTTCTAGCTGTGATGGTCCAAAAAGTGGCAGTGGTGCATTCCATTTACGCATTAGAGGTGGAAGGGACTCTTTGGTGTCTCATGCAGGAAGTCTGGCTACTGCACAAGTCTATCTTAAAATAACAGGTGGATAGTAGCTTTTGGTGGCCAAGGTTCTACAGTAAGGTCTTTTGCCTCATACTGAAGTACATCACTTTTCTAATAAACCCTTTTTTCTTAAGGAAAAAAAAAGAGAGAATTAATTAAACCCTCTAGAACTTTTTCTTTCTCTGAGGGAAAACATTAGAAAGCAACTACTTTCTCCTTATTTAGGCAAATTTATCTTCTTCACTAAATTAAGGAAACTAAAGAATAGGCATGAATGGCCCAGGATGCTGACAGGCATCAGCATACTTGGAGTTATTTGATTACTGCATGAAGATTCAGTGATTTACAAAACAGTACCCATGCAGAGAAATGATGCTTGTAGTTACAGCCTGTAAAAGTTGTATAGGCAGAAGAACAAGGATGTATAGGTTTCCCTATAGTGTTCTGGAGTAACAGAGAACGAACTGTAAGCTCTCTGGCATTTCTCAAGCCCTGAAAACTGGATTTTCTCATTAAAGTAGTGAAGTCAATTTGGCAAAAATGGGGAAGAGCTGTTACACCATGATGCTTCCAAATATAAGTCTGTGTTGGTCATAGTAGGTTTTTAACTTTTTCTCCTCTTTAGAGTGAAGTGCAGCTGCATGAGAAAGAAGTGATCAGACAGCAGCATGAGGAGATGTTGAACGAACATAGAGAACTCATTGATGCTCTGACTGCAGAAATACTTCTAGTGAGGGAAGAAAACACTGCTATGCAGGTACTGAGCCCCTATCCCACTCAGAATAGCTCGTTACAACACTGAGTGGTGTTGCAAATGTGTGCTGAGATGCATTGTTATATGTTCAGGAGATTTTAACTATAAACAGTAAGAAAACTAGAAAATTGAATGAGGAGTCTGAAAATGGTCACAGTAGGCATGGTAGGGGGGAAGAATGTTTGGGAAGTCAACATTTTAACTTCCTATATGATATTTAACTTTAAAGCCTGAGAAGATGCTGGTTCCATTAGACTGAGCTTTCCTTCATCAACCTAAATGTTTAAGCACCTATATCTATGCTTCCATACTGTTAGCACTACTGGAGCAATAAGAGTAGACGAGATATAATACTATGTTGGGGTTTTTTTCCAGTTTGCAGTGGAGGTAGATTTGTGCAGTGGTTGCAGTTGTGAATGAAGCAATAAAGCTGCATTGGAAAGGAAGTGAGGTGATGAGTTAGGAAAAGGGAAAAACAAAGAATTTTTTTGAGGCAGGAGAGAAAATAAATGAGAAACATGGAGACACCAGTATATAATACCTCACTGGAATCCCACAATGCAGTGGTATTAAGAGACCAGTTTTCTTCTCAGAGCTGCCTGTGGTATATAATCTAGTTCCTGTTGCTACAATACGGATTTCTGTATCTCTCTTTTGCTTTTCCTTAATCCTGTAGAAGAAGCTTCAGCAATACATGACGGTAACAGATGAACAGCTGACCTCTCTCACACAAGCATTTAAAGGCCTCCCTTTGGTAGAACCTAGAAGAGAACAAAGTCCAAACCAGTTTGGAATTGCAAGCAAAAATCCAGTGAATGGCCAAGGTGTGTGCATGCACATGTGAAGGACGAAATGGGAGTTGTGACTAGTTTATCCCTGTAATGGAAAATTTGGCATTTAATAGATGTCTACTTGAATAAATACCTCTTGCATGAGCATGAATCTCACTTCTGGAAATCCATATGCCATGAGCTTTACTGTGAGCACAAGCAGTTTGATAAAGATTATTTTTTTAAAAATATTATAAATTGTATTCCATCCTTACTGGCATCCTTCTGTCTAGATCAGGACTTCAAGATTAACCTTTTAGCCAAGTCCCTGAGTTTGAGCTTCAAGTGATACATATCATATTGTATTTTTTAAAAAGGGGGTGGGGAATGGAGTAGCCTTCACCCATTAACATGCCTGAAAAAGTCAGGTTTTTTCTGAGGGTTCAAATAATAGAACCAAAAACCCAACTGAATCAGGATCCGACCTTTCTGTTGCTCAGGCAGCCTTACAACATGAGACTGGTTCTTCCATAAGGCACTGGAGGTTGCTGCTGACCAGAGGACAGCTGCTGAGGCCTGCTAACTAACCAGGCAGAAATCTGTTTCTTGATGTTTGTGATGCAGTATCAGAGGTGAATGGCCAGTTGAGGGATATATAAGATAGGCACAGGCTAAGTTAAGCCAGTAGCATTGATGGCCAAACTGACAGAGTTGGGGCTGTTCAACCTGGAGAAGAGAAGGCTCCAGGGGGACCTTATTGCAGCCTTCCAGTTCCTGAAGGGGTCCTACAGGAAAGCTGGGGAGGGACTTCTTACAAGGGCAGGTAGTGATAGAACAAGGGGGAATGGTTTTAAACTGGGTGAGGGTAGATTTAGACTAGATATTAGGAGGAAATTATTTACTGTGAGGGTGGTGAGACACTGGCACAGGTTGCCCAGGGAAGTGGTGGATGCCCCCTCCCTGGAGGTGTCCAAGGTTAGGTTGGACAGGGCTTTGAGCAACCTGGTCTGGTGGGAGGTGTCCCTGCCCATGGCAGAGGGGTTGGACTGGATGAGTGTTAAGGTCCCTTCCAATCTAAACCATTTTCTCATTCTATGATTCACTTTGTACTACTTAGACTTTTTTCATCTTGGAGTTTTCTCCCAACTTTCTTTACCAGCTGGTTACTTAAGTGCATAATTTTTGCTTTCAAGGTCAGTAACTCCTTGTGAATCGCAAGATTCCTTGGAGCTTATTTGTATTCCTTTGTTAAGTGTTGGTTTTGTGGACCTTTTTGTGGTCAAAAAGTTTCTTCCTGACTCTTTCTGTGGAGTTGGCAGGAAGAAGCCACATACCAGATCCCTTTTTTGTGATTTGCCCAGGTTTTGTAAAAGCAAACAGAAAATCCTACCCCAAAATATAAAACCCAATCAGAAAAGCACCCCTCAAAAAAACCCACCAAAAACAACAAACCCAAAACAAACAAACAAAAAAACACCACAAAAAACCTCAACCGAATGAACAAACAAATAAAATTACCAACCTCCAAACCTTCCTATACAACAGTTGGGATCTAGAGTTTCCATTTTTTTTTCCTTATTGGTCTCTTTTCTCAGGAAGAGGCATCCTTTTGAGAGGAAAGGTTCATAAAGTTACAAAAATATTTCTTCCTCTTTGTCTGTCAGAAGATCCCTTGTACCCTTAAGGTACTGGATGTGAAACGTTTGAGATAGCTAATTTTAGCACAAAAACCACGTGTAAGTTAACATAAGACTTCTCTGGAGAGACGAGAGTGGCTGAGAGGGGTGTGGGAAGCATATCATAGTGACAATATGTGAGGGAGAATACTTTGGAAATTTGTACTCTGTACAATGAAAAAGCGCAGGAAGGTGTTTTTCATTTCTTGCCACAGTCATTGAATAGTGGGTGGCAGGTTTTAAGTTCAATCTTGGAACATCAGTAGCGTGAACCACAAGTAGTATCGTATGCAAACAGCCTCTTCTGTCTCATTGCCTTTGAAGGGTGCTTTTTGTCTCTTGCATTTTGGGATTAGGTATGTTCTGCTTAATTTTCCACTAACTTCTCTTCTGGGAACAAATGTTTTGAACAAAATTGTGAAGAGAGGATTCAGAGATGGCACTGATGGAGCAGTGGCTGTGAGCATATTAAAATTACTGTGGTCTCACAGATAGCTACAACTTTGATTTCATGCTATTAATTTTGTGCCTCCCTGGTATCTTCAAAACAGGTAGCAATGTAGACACAAGGTAGTTGTTAATACAGAAGAGCTAGTTAAATACAGAAGAATAACTTTTTTTTTTACTGAAGAGGTGTCTGATTTGAATTAAGTCATGAAAAGATCATCAGAGAGCTCAAAAAAGCTTTGAATTGTTTTCCAGTCCACTATTGTTGCCATCAAATTTATCATACAGGTTTATTAGGACAACGCATAGGTCTGCTTTTCTCAAGAGAATATTAACCAAATGCAGCTCACTGAAATACCTATTCCTTGCAAGTCATGTGTCTGTAAGATCTCTTATTACTATCGTGAAACTGGGGGGCTCCCTGTAAGAGCTCTTCTTGCTCTTAAGGCCAGTGAAAACTTCTGTTATACTCTGGTGAAAGAGTTCTGTACCTGGGGATCAGAAGGAAGTTAGCAGTGTGTGGGAAACACTCTAGTCTGTCTTTTCAGATACCTAAATGTAAGAATGTTTCTTATTGCACTAAAACTGTTTTACCTTTTTTTTTTATTCTATCTCTGCTTTGTCTCTTTCTTTAGAAAAACCTGATTTGAGCTATTTTGAGCCTAGAGCTGATGCAGGCAATAGGGAAGGTATGCGGAAATTCCCACAGGAAGAACTTCCTTTCCAATTTCTCCAGAGGTCAGGTGCTTCAGGTGGTGCAGGAGCTGGTAGAAGTTTGCCACCTCACATCTTCCAGCCAGCGGTTCTGTTGTCACCCCCCCGGCAGAAGAACAGTCAGGAATTGTCTCCCCTCCAGAACGGTGAGATCTCTCTGGCTGTAGTAGACTTGAGAGTCTGTGTAGTGTGTTACTGTTTCCATCTCTCACTACCTTTGGAGATGCATTTTTGATGGAAAATTTTTAATCTGTGTGTTTGGACACATTGTTCCTATAGCTGGAATATCCTACTTCTGCACCCAGATATGCATTTCTTTTCTTTCTATGCCTCTTGATAGATTTCCCTTACTTTCTGACCCCTGCAGTTCTCCATCTGCTGTCTGCAGTCCTGTCAGTGGCAGTCCAGAGTGGCATTTTTATCTTGTACTGGTTTAGATTGTCACTTCTGTATGATCTGCTGTGGCTACCTGTCTATGATGTAAGGCCCATCATCTCATATTTCCATCTGCTGATGTTGTAATCCAGCCTCCATCACCTTTAATAGTGAGACCACTGAAGACTGGAAATTTAGTGCTTCTGCAGCATGTGCTGCAGACAAACCAGGGTGTCTGTAGGCAGCATACTCTTGCTTTCAGCCAATCTTCCCAGCAGAGGTTTTTCTAAAAGCTTTGGGAGCAGGTTTCCATTGGGTCTCATTTAATACACAGGAAGTGACTGAGGAAGTTTTGGGTGAAATTAGTATGGTGCAGATAACCAGATTAACTCAGTCTTGTGTCAGTATCCATAGGCTTCAGGAGTTTTATAGGTCAGTAGCTCAATTCTGCTTGTTGGGAGGAAGAAAGTTCGTCAGGGGTGATTAGGGCAAGTATTTCTCATTTAAACTTAATCAAGTGAGCAGGAGGGAGGACTCTCTGTGACTCTCAAAGTTAACTGTTTCCTCCTGTAGCTGTAACAACCATGTGCATCTTAACGAATGTGCTATGCCCCTGTAACCCTCTGTTGTTGGGAGGCAGATAATTGCATCTATGGCTAGCCTGATGGTTGCTGACAGGAAACGGCACAGTAGTGGGGTTTTGTGCTGCCTTCCTCCTTTTTCTTTCCCTCCCCTTTCAGCTGTGTTGCTTTCTAAGTCTTTTCCAAGTCAGAAAGTTAAACCAAAATTCCCTTTGATTTAAAGAGTTGTCAGGGCAATTCAAAATCCTATCTAGTTCAAGCTTTTGGTGGTCACCTATGCTGCAAGGAATACATAATAAATCAGGTGAAAGTGAACTGAAGATAGTTTTCTGTAAAGAACAACATCTGACTTCAGTCCCGTTGAGAACTGTCAGATGTTGTCTGTCATCTGAAACACGAATCTAAAACTGTATTCCTAGACTTAGCTATAGTTTAGTTGTGTGAAAAATGTATTGTTACTCTTTTAAGACTGTTAAGGATGCTAAATGGCTCAACAAATGTTAAACTTCTTGAATGTTTCTTTATGGAAAAATATAAAACAGATTTATGTGTACATTTTTAAATGTCATACTCTGCTCAAGACGCAAAAGCTAAAGCTTGGGAAGAAATGGGCTATTTGGTATATAAAGTGTAGGAAATCTGGTTTTGGTCTCAAAATCTAATATGTGCTTAACTTGTAGCAGCTGACAGTGCTGTAACATATTGTCATGTGTGGTGTTACCTCTTTGCTAATGATGACCACAAAAAATACCTAACTACTTCTGTTGGTCAGAGTGCTTCCTCGTCCTTAGGGGCTGAGTAAATAGCTAGCTTATTATTATACCAAAGTGCTTTGTTTTATTTTATTCTAAAAGTTTTGTTACCAACCCAGTATAAATATCAGCGTTAAAACACAAACTTACAGTTTATTAGGTAAGGTAACTGGATATTGGAAGATGAAGGACTAAGGAGTAGTGATCTGTCAGCTAAGAAATTAAAACCAATTTATCTTCTTCTCTCTGAATTCTCTCTTAATTTCTAATTAAATCATATAAATGTAAAACTGTTTGCAATAGGAAATACTAAACTTGGTGAGTTCTTGCAGCAGGATCTTCCGTAGAGGGATTTTGATCAGTAACACAACACCATTCAGGCTAGATGTTTACAATTCAAGTTCTTGTTTGATTATCACTAGTCTGATGCAATAAAGTCACTGGTAGTACACTTGATGAGGACCACTTCTCTTTCCTTACTGCTCCTTTTTTTCTTGTTTTTAGCATTTACAGATATTCCTCAGTCTCCTGAAAACAGCGAAAGAGAAGGATGCAAAGAAAGGAGCTCACCTTCCTCCTTGCGAACACAGAGCACAAATGAGGAAAACTGTCTCATCTCTCAAAGGCAACCAGTTCCTCCTGCAGACAAAGACTTGGAGAGTTCCCACAAGAAAATCAGTCTGTCTTGCGCAGGTGACACTAGAAAAAAAAGCACAGCTGAAGAGTTATTTCAGAACGGTGACCTGCTGGGACAGATAGCTGAGCTCACTCGACAGAACTCTCTCATTAAAGCTCAACTGAGCAAATTCAGAGGCTTCTCTGAAGACACGAGTGACTGCCCACATCAGCTGGACCCAATACAAAACGCAAATCCTACTCCAGACTCTTCACAAGGACAGGTGAGAATTTAACAGCAAAAGAAGCCTGAATCCCCATCCTGCTTTCCTGTAACTTGCTGATGCTTTAAGACTGCTTCTTCCCTGTTGTCAGTCCTACTCCAGGAAAAGAGTAGCAAAGCAAATATTCTTTTCATTCATTTGCTTGGAGACTTTGATTTTTATCATTCCCTAAGGAGCTCAACAGAGGTTTCTTATATTGGGCCTATGCTGTATATGAGTGCTGAAATGTGTGCAGCACATTTGTAAGCTTAGGATAAGGTTATGCTACAAAGAAAGGTGTGATTGCGACATGATCAGGTATACTTCTTGCAGCTTGAATAATACTAACAGTGAAGGCACAGCACCAACTCACAGTGTCTTGACAAACTTGTAAAATACATATTTAAATCCATGCCATACGTCTCTTCTGCCACTGTGACCCAAAATCCCATGAGATTAAAGTTGGTGTAAGTACATCTCCAACAAATATTTAATTATAGTGTACGTACTAGTTGGATCTGTCTTGTCTGTCCTGTTGTGGGGTGAAAACCCCAAAATCTTTGAGGAAGAGAGAACTTTAATGCTTCAGTTTGTATAGAAAACCTGTAGTCTGCAACTAAGCAGCTACTCGGTGGCACCCCAGTAAGTGGACTTAACATCACAGGAAAAAATGCCTAATCCCTGCCTTTGCTACTGTCTTCTGTTCAATCGCGGTGGCTGAATTACTGTTTGATTAAGGATCGTGAAGATTTAAAATTTCCTCATGTAAATGTAGGCTGAGAGTGTTGTCGCTTTCCACACTGTATTATGTCGTGTAATGTTTAGTCACTTAGTTGTACAAGGTGATGCAAACTTTTTTAAGTGGAAGCAGTTACTGGAGGAGGGAGGGAAAGGGATCAGAGAGGATGAAAACCTGGTTTAAAGGTGAGTTCCAGGATACTTCTGCTAGAAATCTGCTTTTGCTTCCCCATACCATCCTGAATATGTGTATCTCTAATGAAATATTTTCTTTCTTATGGTTAATTGCTGGTGGTTGGGGTTTTTTTTTGTTTTGTTTTGGTTTAGTTTTTGTTTTTTAAATGATACAGACAATAGCTGTTTTTTCCTATTTTTAGGAAGACCAGTCTGAAGTATTGTTGTGTTTGGTCAATTAAGAACCTAGATACAGGACAGTGAAAGGGACAAAATCAGATTTTCCACAGGAGGTGCTATATAATTTTGTTTACTTTCAGTCTGAAAATTAGATGCATAGAAGTATTTGAAATATATTGCATGCCCTCCCTGAAGGTGCATACTGTAAGTTTCTAATTGGAAGTCATTACCCAATTATCCAAATAGACTCATCTCCTCGTAACGAAGAGCTTGGAGGAAAGAATAGCAGAGCTGAATCGACAGAGTACAGAAGCACGTGATAAACTGTTGCAGCTAATAGACCAGCAGAAATTAGCTACTGCTGATATGGTCCCTCCAGTGGTATCTCCTGTTCTGCCCCCATCCCTAAATTATACTGGTAAGTACACAGCTTCAGGAGAAATCTGATTGGATCAGCAGTTGCGGTCAGCAGTACACTTGCTGTTAAATACTGTGTGTTACAAACACTCTTCACTTCAGAAAGCTGAAAATATATCTGCTAAACTTCTCCTAATTTCTTAGTAATTATTCTGCTGCTTCATGGTAAATCTGTTCTTTGCTATGTCCTTGCTGCAGAACAATTCTGCTACATAGTCACAGATGGGCAGAGCTAGGCTTTTTAATCAGTCCTGTCTGCTGGAGAATCTCTTATGAAAATACTAAGTATTTACATCTGGCTTCTAAAAATCACTGCAGAGTGGTTATCTAATTCTCAACCACCTTTTAGTTTTTGCTCTTTGAGTGCTCTTTCCATCAGACAATCTTGCTGAGGTACTGCCACTGCTAATAGAAATAACTGGGGCTTCCAGTCATCTGAAGAGGTAGATTAGCAAAGGGAATACTCTTGCTGATTCAAGATTGATAATTAGCTGCCGTGTGTAACTATAGACAAAAATACTTTCCAGCAAGTGAGGGCTGCTTTATCTCTTCACGATGTCATTGTAGTTACAGGCAGAACTGTGCATGAGCACGTACGCCTGCTCTGTCGAGGACACCTCCCTTTTTTCCCCTTCCTAAAACACAGAGGATGTAAAAAGGGAAGGACTTGAGGGGGAGAGGAAGGAGGGGAAAGAAAGACCACATCTGTGTGCATATGCTTGTGGGTGCGTGTGGGATTGTAACTTTGAACACTGCTATGGCTGTTGTAAAGTAAATCCAGCATGAAAAGTAACATCTTAAAGGAACAAAATAGAGAAATCTGAAGTCTCTAAGCCTCTGATTGCCAAAAAAACCTCAAAAGGTTCATCCATAGAAGACTTACTCTGTATCTGTGCAAGTTGTTCGTAGTTGCTCTTGGTATCTGCTTTCAATATCTGTAATTTTCAGAGTGGGTATGGGGGTTGATGTTTAGTCTGATCTTTTATGTCTGATCTGTGTCTTCTGTGCAATTGTGAGGAGTTATGTGATGCCCCTCAAAAAATGGGAAAATGAAATGAATGTTGTGCAATGTTGCTGTGTTTTCATGAGATTCAAGCTATTATTTATTGCCTAGAAAATGCAAGGAGGACAGTTGAAGTGTCCATTCCCATGGCAGTTGCTGTGGACAGCCCCAAAGAAGATAGTGTTTCCCCTGCCAGCATGACCAGTATAAGAAGGTATAAGTTAACCCTTTACAGTTTAATTTTTGTAGTGTCTTGATCCATGCAGTAGAACTTGAACACAGTAGAAAAGTTGCCATGTTTTTCTTTGGCTTCACTGAATTTCCTTGACTTCACCACATTCAACTCTATGGAAATGGGACAAAGGCCTGATAGCTTTTTCACAACTTCCACTGTTTGTATTTAAAATACCTGCAAATGTGACGTAGGACAGATGACATGGGTTGTTGAAGACTATTGATGGGGGGTCCTAGCTCAGGATCTGAGACATCATTCTAGAAGTCACTTCCATTTTTCATGTTTTCAATCTCATTTTGAATGTCTACAGGTCTGTAGGTGACTCTGGCAAACCTTGTTCACCTCTAAGTTCCACATCAGAAAGTGTGAAATTAACTTCTGTCAGCCAAAGGCCAAAGGTAAGACTGAAAAATTTTCAGCCAGAAAGTTTGATTGCTGTGTTATAAAAGGAAAAAGCAAAACAGATAAAGAAGGGGAGATAGCTCTGTCCTGCCTTAAATCTACCAAGGCTAATAGTAACTGATTCATGGCAGTTTGGATTCTGAACAAGTGGTATGGAGAGATGACAGTTGGTAAGGGAAGACCTGAGCGTTAGCGACACTAGTTGTTTGCAGCCACAGAGCTGCTATTTACAAGTGAGTAATCCTGTAACTACATTTTCTGCCTGTGACATCTTCATGTGTTAGAACTGGGAACCCCTGGCAGTCTTTCATCGGTGGCTGCAGAGAATTTCAAGTAATCGTTATGATGTACTGGTAGAGCCACTTATAAGAGGCAAGCAAGCTCTTACCCAGCTGCTACACAAGTCAGTTGCTGAAGGATAAATAAATCCAAATGCAAAGAAAAATCTGCAATCTAAGCTTCTCATTCCTGATGTGCAAAGAGAAGAATAGACTACAGCAAGATGCTTTCATGGGCAGCTCCAGGCAGTAGTACGGTCTGGTAAACCAGTCATAGATCTATTCATGTGCTTGAAAGCAACCATGAGGAGCTACTAATACTGTCTTTCCTGATGTCCAAAGGAACCTAAACTAGCACTGATAGAGAAGAATGGTTCAAGACTTCCTATTCTGACAGCAAAGTACACATCTCCGGGGGAAAATTTGGAATACTTAATTGCTGTGTATCAGTTGACTGATACGTAGCAATCCAGCACAAGCCAGCATTAACTGGCAAGTCTGTGGGAAATTTATGGTATATGAATTTAAACTGGTTTCTTCTTTTGCAGATGGAAAAGCAAAAAGAAGAAGGCTGGTTTGCATTGTCAATGCACATTATGTAGAGGAACCTGCACTCAAGTCCTGTATTTTTCTACGTTTTTTAGTGAACCACTATTAGATCACAGTAGCCCCTCTTTCCAGATGTACAGTTGAACTCTGAAGTGCTTTCACGTCGGTGCTATTTGTATAAAAAGGTCCACATGCTTATTAATTTGTGCCACAGTGAGCACTACATGAAGCCCTGGGAATGAGTTTCTGAACTGGACGCGCTGCTGTGACATTACGCCTTTTCACCAAATAAATCTTTCCCAAGTTTGTAAACTCAAGCTGCTGCAGCAATACAAATGAGCATCTGATATATATGTTAGATATGCTGAAGACAGAAGGTTTTAGGAAATGCCTGTGAAACTTCCTGAAGCACGTATTGGCACAAGACACAGGAATGAAAAAAGCAAGAAAAACCAAGATGAGGGAGCGCACCTGTGCTCAAAGGCAACCTGGGGATTAGGAAGCCAGTCTGCTCCTGCTGGATAAGAATTTGCATCAGAAATTGGTTTTTGTGTCATTTACAGCTGCTCCCAAAAGTTGTTTCCTGTGCAGTGAACATATATCAGGGATTACATCTGGACTTGAGGATTGCTTTTTAAAAATATCATTTAATATTTTTATAGTAAATATAAAGTTGAAAGCAGAGTATCTATTTGCTATGTACAAAAGTATGCTTTGATACAATAGAAAACTGACATGAGTACAATTGTATTACGCTGTTTTGTGTGTATATAATACTCTCATGACCATGTTTTTATATTGTTTTTATTTGACTTTTTAAAGTAGCCATCATTTTATTATCAACAATAAAAGCTAGGACTGTGAGGAAATACTTACCTGTCTCTTCCTTACATTGTAGTAAACCTGGGCAAAACCCCCTATAATGGAGATTAAAAAATAAATAAAATCTGCAGGTCTGGGGAAGAAAATATCTGCAAGTCTCAAAAGCAGATTTTAAGTAAGGTTCTTTTAATATTTAGATTTCCCCCTGAAAATAGTGATGGAGTGGGACACTGAAAGGCACCGCCCATATCCTTTCAATCAGTTTAGTTTTAAGAGAACAAAGAAGATACTTCTCTTTTATTTCCTTTTAGGTTTTTGTACCTTTTATTTTTTTTTTAATGGGGGGTTTTCTTTTAAACAGATTTAGAAAATCTGAAACATGATGTTCAAAAGAGGACCTGTTCAAATATTCATTGACACTTCTGCAGCTTATTTTTCCAGTGTTAACTTTGGGGAGTGAAGAAGGCTTATACTCCTGTATCTTAGGAAGTAACAGTTAAAATTGCTTGGAAGAAGTCCCCTCAACTCATGCAGCAGCAGAAATGCCAGGGTTGGTCACCCTCCCATGAACTCCACAGCTTTTGAGTGGGTGTGGGCAGCCTTCTGCAGCTCAGGCTGGGGTCACACAGTGTTTCATGGCTAAAAACGAGCTGCAGCTGAGATGTGGTGGAGGTGTGTTTGCTGGCATTCCCTAAGCTAGGGTAAAGCTTAAAAGGCAGTTGCTGAGAAAAGTGTGTTACTGGGGTCTTCTGGTTGGTTGGTTTGGTTTGGTGTGGTTGTTTTCTGTGTTCTACACCAAGCAACAAGCTGCAGCTGTCACTAGCAGTAGCACATCTGATTTTTCGTATCAGATGAAGGAGAAAGTTTTAAGGCTTCATTTGATCTTTAATTTTTCAGTTGTGTTAAATCCTAGAAAGGCTGGTGTTACCTAGTCCCAGTGCTTTATCAGCGCAGCTTGTTTTATTGCCAATGACTTTCTGATTTGCAAGATAAACACTTTACTGCCTTGCTTCCTTTTTTCCCAGGCCTTTCACATTCTTCCTTTGTGTCTTAAATGTCAGCAGAAGGACATCTGGCCACAGACCAGGCAAAGCACAATAGTAAAGAGCTGGTACAGAGAGAACTGCAGCCTTTGTTTTCTCTTGTCCTCCTCTTTCATCAGGTGTATCATGTAGGAATTTGTTTCCCTTGGAAGGTTTCCTATACATATTTTGATTACAAAGTTCTAAACTAAAAACTTCATTGCAAATAGTTGTTCCATTTTATAGGTCCTCTATAGGTTCAGAATACTGGAATATTTTATTACTGGGAGATGCTTAATCAGGTTAGTGCGTTAATAAAAATTGGCTGCTTTATTTATCTTAACTTTTTTCAGTACTTTTTCTGAGGCTCAAATTTTTGTATAGTGCAATGAATTTAAATGCTTGAGGTTAATTAAGCCCCATGGTACCCGAGTGATGTTTTTATCTGCAAGCTGGAAAACCTCTGCTGTTCCATGCATGGCACCTCACTGACTTCCCTAAGGTGTTGTATTACAAAATACATTCACTCCATTTTGCTCTGTTATTTTACTGGTAATTCTTAGGGCAGACCAAGGGGTGTCTGTTCAGGGCAGCACATACAGCTTTATGAGTGGCTGTTCTCCTTAAGCAGGATGAAATTGAAGGCACAAGTGTGGCTGCCCATTCTGCAGGGCCTTTCTGGGTCTGCAAAACCCTAGATGTAGAATGAGATGCAGAAAGGGGGAAAAAAAAAACAAACCCAAAACTGGCACCTTAGAGAAAACAAGGATGCACAGGTTGGCTGGGAGGCATGTAGCTGCTGTTCTGGGATTGCAGTTGTGTGCCAGAACACTTCTCTCTGGGAAGAAGCAAGGGAATAATTTTTCAGATGTTAAAGATGGCCCTTTGCATGATGCATGTTTAGCATTTTACATGGTGTTTGTTATCTAAAGAGCCTGAGAGATCCACTAAGGCTTTCTTATAATTTTTTTTTTACCTATGGAAACTGAGGCACAGAGCAAGCTGTTGAAAATCCCACGTTTCCTAGTCCCAGCACAACACTGCTTCACCCATGGGTGAATATATATTTTCATTGTATTTCAGTTCTTGGACATCTAAGTAAATACATTGCCTCAGAAGCATTTCTTCGGAGGACAGAAAACACAGGTGATTCTCACCCTTTTCTTCAAACACACCAGTTCTCTGGGCAAGAAGTAAGAAGGCACGGGGCAGGCAGGAGAAGGCAGTGACTCCAGATTACAGCCAAGCAGCTTTTAACTCGCTGTAGCCTCTGTTTGCTGCAGAGAAGCGGAGCTCCAGCTCCGGGTGGAGTGGAGCTGAACTGAAGAGCTGCCAGGGTTTGAGGCTGCTCCCTTGCCCCAGGCTGCAGAGTGCGGTTACTTCATCATTAATAACAATTAGTCACAAGCTCAGGCCTAGCCTCGTCTTCTTGAGAACTGCTGGGTGCAACTGAGACAGCACTGAAGAGGAAAAGGGCGAGTGCCTCTTTTCAGCGCAGTGAGCTTGCTGGGCATAGTTTCAGCAGAAGCTTAAAAAGAGCAGTAAGACCCTTGCCTCTGTGAGTGCCTGCCTGTGCCTTCTCTGTACTCCCCTGCACAACACCTGAGTGAGCTTCTGAGGTAGGAATAAGGAGTCAGGTGCTTAGGAAGAGCCATTCTGGAGTACAGAGGTGATCCAAGGCAGCCTAAATTCTTGCTGAGACAGCTGAGTAAAAACCTTAATATCCACCTGATATTAAACTGAACAGGAGCGGGTGCAGTGTGTTAGGCACAGGAAAGGAGCTGGGTCAATGAGGGAAGAGGAGCCTGGTGCAAGTCAACTAAACGAAGAAGCAGGAGAGCTGTGCTGAATGCAGATGCCTACTTGCCAGCTCAAGCTTTCCTGCCCAAGAAAAAGTGTGATGAGCAGCTTGACCTGCTCTGCACAGCTGCGGCTGGCCTGTACCTGCCTGAAATTAAATGCTGACTCCCATTAGGTTGACATCTGCTCTTGCAGGAAGCTAGTCCTCCTGCAAATGGCTGCAGTTTCCTTCTGGTAGTCAGATTTTAATTGTATATACACACACACATATATATATTTGTGTGCTAAAAACTCACGACAAACCTCACCTAAGTGAGTTCCCTGCTCTCATTGCCCTGTAGTGAGGCCTGATTTTTGTTTCTAGTGTTTCAATCCACAGTCCAGCAAGAATAGCTTCTGA
>NW_010199247.1:0-216 GCF_000695765.1 Mesitornis unicolor
TATATATAATATAAAGCACAACTGTTTTGCAGTGAAATTTGAGGTGCAGAAACATAGGATGAAGAACACATAGTGAATATGTCGTGCTGTATCAAGAGCTCGACCTAGATGAAAACAAAGCATCTTTATCTGTGATAATAAGATGAAGCTCTGCAACTAGTAATCTTTTCACATCAGAGTGAAAGCTAGACTTATCATTACTTCTTTTTTTGTAGG
>NW_010199247.1:247-14025 GCF_000695765.1 Mesitornis unicolor
ACAAACATAGAATCTGTTTGTTGTTGTTTGACAGTGTCAAAAATGGTGGAAAACCAATATTTATCAGTCCTTGAACTTTGGTAAAGACACTTCAAACATGCTAAGGGCATTCACGCTAGCAATCCAAGAAGAGGCTGTCTACAGTTGTCTGTATGCACCACATCAGATCTCTTCTAAGACAAATTGTGTAATTGATGCTGTTTAGATATAACTGTAGGGTGAGAACAGGCGGGATACAGCCTGCCCAAGTGGGTGATACAACATGTAGATGTGTATGCTAATCTGTGCAAAGAGGCAATGAAGATCTGTATCTTCCACTTCTGAACTCTTTCATTGATAGGTTGGATTTTTTCACACTTTAAGAAAACATTGCCATGAGTAAAAGAAATGTTGTGCATGCAGGCAATTCAAACTTCTTTGTTTCTTTATTAAAGCAAGTGCAATATCTTATTATCAAGTTAAGCAATAATCTACTTTTGAGGTTTGGGGATGAAATTCTTAAATCATAAAATGCTAGAATGAGAATAGAGTCTTGCTATTAGACTTATTGGAACTACAGTTTTAATTATACTTTTTTAATGACTATTATAAATCCCAAAAGGACTTTGACAAACCAAGGTACTCAGATTCCAATTTTAGAATTCCCAAGTTAAAGGCCAAATTCAACTTCAAAGTAGGATTTCTCATGCCTTTCTTTCACAGAAAGAACTGTTTGGTTGCAATAGGTAGTTGAGGTGCTACTCTAATAACCCATGGAAAAGGTCCAAGCATAAATGTAATTATTTGTGATACTTACAAAGTGATAACAACTTTTACAGTTTCATTTATCAGGTAAAATCTCACACTTTTTATGCATGATTTGTTTGAAAATCCTATCTTTGATAATGGCTCTCTGAAAAATTATAACCCTTTCCTGTTAATAAACATGCTAGATTGTCTTAATCTTATCCAAATGCTTGCTTATTGTAAGTTTATGTAATTGTGCATCCCAGAAGACATACAAAAATAATTTATACCAGTATTTGGCTTCAAGTACATTTATCTGTCTTTCATTTATGCTGTGTGTTGCACTCGCTAATTTTATTTTTTTTTAAATGTGGGATTTTATTCTTCTGTGAATTTTATCTTACACTTAGCATAGAGCACTAGAAGTTTCCTAAATGTACTGAAAATTAATACATACAGCTTACATAAATTGATACCGAAGTAATACTAAATGTTTCATAAGCTCTGAAACCCAGAATATAATTACGGTTATTTAAAGGTAAGCATGATTATGCATTGTCACCACTAGTAATTGAAAATACTCACTTGCATTAAAGAACTTCTTATATGGTAACAACTTCAAGTTTTTGAATAATGAAGGCAAGAGTATTTAAGATATTGTTCTCCTCCAAATGACCACATTTATACTAACATATTTTCACCATGTAATGTGTCTGGCCCTCCTTCTATACTTTCATAAAGGTTTTTTTTTAATGTTTTAAATGGTTTTCTTAAATTTTATTTGTTTCTTGATTCAATTCTTAAATTCTTAAATGTTTTCTTAATGTTTTCCAATACTTAATGAGGGTTTATAAGAAATATGGGGAGAGGCTTTTTTTACCACTGCCTGAGTGATAGCACAAGGAGTTATGGTTTTAAACTTTAAGAGGGTAGATTTAGATTGAGCATAAGGAAGAAATTCTTTGCTATGAGGGTGATGAGGCACTGGAACAGGTTGTCCAGAGAAGCTGTGGAAGCTGGACAGGGCATTGAGCAATCTGATCTAGTGAAAGATGTCCCTGCCCGTTGCAGGAGGTGGGACTAGGTGATTTTAAAAGGTCTTTTCCAGCCCAAACCATTCTATATTTCTATTATTCCTCTTCAGCATTTCTTTGGTGAAAAGGGAATAAGGCACAATTTGCATACTTGTTCTGTTGAATAATGCTGCTAGAAATTACAAAAAAGCTAAACCAAAAAATGAATACTGTTACAGTACTCTGTTTATAATGGGACATGACCGTCAAGAAATTTACTTACCTCCCAAATGTACTGATATAAAGGGGATAAGTCCTACTGTTCTAATCAGACAAAACAAATTGGCAACAATAAAAAAGCTCAATTTAGAACTGGAAAATGTGAGTCTAATTAAGAAACAGAGAAGTGATGTGTATGCATTTCAAGCTTTTGCATGGATTTCCATGCTTGGGCTTTGGAGAAGATAAGAATCACTGGGATGCAAAGAGGAGGGTATGTGTTTGTGTGCCTGTATCTTGTTTGCCCTTACAGGATTTTTCAGTATAACACAGATGAACATGCTTATTGAAAATAAAAATTAACAAAGTTAGCACAAAATTACTGTGTGGAAATACCTCCCTTTTTACCCTTTCAACACACACACACAAAAAAAGCTGGGGTGATTACAAACAAGGACAGGATGAATCTTGTTATAATATGTATAATGAAATACAGGCTCTGTGTTTTCAGCTGATGTTATTGTAGCATCACGGAAGTGTAGAGGAGGCCCCCACTTCTTTTCCAAAAGCTAGACTTCTTTTTCAAAAAAAGACTATCTGGTTCTTAACAAAAAAAAAGATAATAATGGAAATACAGAAAGGTTATCCTTCTCATTTTACATATGATATGAGCACAAGAGGATCTTGATCTACTCAATCACACAGTGGCAGCCTGAGGCACAGCTGGGAAGAGCAGTCTGAGACTTTGTCCTGTTACTCATTTGCCTCATCAGCAAAAACCTCAGGGTTCCCTGAAGGGAACCTGAAGTTATCAGTAGCTCCACAAAACCTCTGTGAATACTTCTGAGATACATGCAAGCTAACTGGCAGCATTGACTCAGTTAAAGTAATTTTCTACTTGATAATTTTCCCCAACAGCTAGTTATACAAGCTATTTGTGTGTACTTGATTGCAGCAATTAATGCTAGTGCATACTTTTTTATTGCACAAATGAAACCTATCAGGCTATGTCATATATACAGACTTCTTGAAACTCCTAGCTCAGTGGTCACAGAGAAAGAATGTTTCACCTTCAACCAGATTAGTTCTCAAGTCTAGCTAAGAGCAGCACAACCTGCAGAAGTGTGAACTTTGGCACGATGAAGAGATCAGGTATGCTTGGTCAACAGCAAGGGTGAACAGATGCCCCAGAACTAGCATCAACCTGCACTTAAGTCGGCTTCAACTGGTTTTATTTCAATCCAGTTTCACAAAATGAGAGATAAACAGCAAGTAAAACATCAAGAATGGAAATAAAATGCTCATTTTAACCCTCCATCCAAAGTAAACAGGGTCCTCTTGTATCATTTATAAGACCAAGGAGAAAGACTTCTACTTCAGCTCTGATTCCATTCATATCCTATTGCTTTAGTGCAGCAGGTGCTTGTCATTGTTCTAGCTCTAAAGGAATTTAGATTAAACTGAGGAGATCAGAACTGCATCCAAACATGCTATTCTACTCAGAGGATTTGACAACTAATAGAGATAAATTCGTAGGCTGTAGAAGAATGCAAGAAATAGCAGTCAGCCTCTACACTCCTTGACCTTCTACCCCTACTTTAGGAACTCTTTTCTTCACAAATGTAGTTATTTTCTCTCATGTCACCTGTACTGATCTGCTTTGCTTAACGCTTCCAAGTACAGCTTTTGTAAGATGATTATTCAATTTGCATTCCAATTCTGCAGTTTAACTGTGGTAAGGGAGATTTGGCAAAAAGCACTGAGTAGTGCAACAGCTCAATTAGTCATGAGGTTGGTCTTAGTGCTTTATTTTTCTGGGTAATGAGTAGATTATCATAAGTACCATTTTGATTTGAATCAAAAATCATGATTGATTTTGTTTTTCAATTGATGTTTGTATTTTTTTTTAATTTTTTTTTTTTCTTACAGTAGAACTGTGCATATGTAAACAGAGGTCCACTGTTTAAAATTCCTGGATGTTTACTGAATCAATTTAAAAGTTGTAGCCCCAGACTGTTACTTAAAAACCCCTTCCAAAGGACTTGTTTTAGCTAAATACAATAGGATTCATCTAGTACTGCTTAAATTGAATAGACCTTCATAAAAATTCAAGTACAATCAGATGTCATACTTGTTTCTGACAACATAGATTTTTTTTTTAGGAACATCAGCCGTGCTTTTTGGAGGGATATACCATATTTGCAATTATGAGATCAGAGTATCTCATGCTTTATACAATATTAGCAATATACAAAAATGTCACTTGTAAAATAACAGAAGATATCATATGTACGTTGGATGGATATTTTGAACTGGTATGTTATGAGTTTACATGCTGCATGTTAAATTTTCTGTGATGCCTTTTCAAGATGCCTGGAATTTAAGGGAGAGTTAATTTGCCTATTTCCTAAAGCTGCACTGGAGTTGTCATTCTGAAATACTGTTTGCATCTGTAATAAGTGCTCTTAAATAATGTTTTTTATTGTCTAGGGAAGATAATGGAAAAAGAACTGCTGTCATAGTTTCATATTATCCATGATTCTTCATAGTTGGTTTGGGGGTTTTTTTTTTGAGTTTTTTTTGTTTGATTGATTGGTTTGGGTTGGTTTGGGTTGGGTTTTTCTATGACCAGAAAACTACGCTGACTAAACCTGAATTTGTGTTTTGAAAGGGACTCAAACTCCTGTGACAATGTAACCTAATAGACGGGATAATATAAAAAATATTCTTATACTCTTATACATGTGTATTGACTAACTTTAGCGGGAAAGAGGCTGCATAAGGATAATAGGATTTTAGTCTGTCTGAGGCCCACTTTGCTGTCTCTGACTTGCTAGATGGAGGCATAGATAAGAAGTTAATGAATCACTCTACTCAGACTAAATTGAGGAGTCAGGCTTTGTGAAAACAAAAGCACAGGAACCTGAAAGATAAGAAGACTCCATGAAGACATAGCTTAACTGACTATTCCTCAGACCACTGGAAGACCATTCCACATGCTAATCGAGCGTGCACGAAAATGTAGTGAATACGTAAACTTTTTACTGGAAATGTAATACATATGTAAACTATTATGTCATGAATATGTATGTGTAAGGCACATATAAGCTACTGCCAACCGCTAAATTTTCGAGCATACAGTTTATGAAATGATACATGTATGCTCCCAGCGCTGAATTAAAGAATGTCTTGCTTTCTAACTCCTACAAACTGGTCTTAGAAAGTTATTGAGCCGATATTTCAGTAGCAACAATGACTTGGCAGAAATACTCATTCAAAAGATGATGATTGCTTTGACACACTTTTGCCAGAGCATCATTGCAAAAGAAAACAAGCATAACAGGAGGATGCAAATCTGATTCAGGCTTGTACATGCTGCCTACAGCAATGGTCGATGGGGTGTGTGTATGTGCTGTCCCCTGTCACCCTGTCTGTGTGCCTGAGCGGAAAACATAGGCAAAAACTGTGCCAAGAGGCATGATAACAGTCACTCAATGTCAGGACTTGGTGGTCCAGCTCTTGATCAAACTCCTTAGCTCTGTTTAGCGGTGCAGATATAGACATTTCCCCATTTTTTTTCCCTTGTACAATATATCTGTCTTTATATATCACAGTTTTACTCCAATTACCAGGAGCACCTGAATTACTCATTAAAGACATTTTTGGTTCAAGATTTTAGTTCAACATAGTTATAAGTCTTAAATGCTACTTTTTCATATACAAAATATGTATATGGGTGGGGTTAATCTATTTTGAAATCTAAGCTTTACCTGTGAGTTACATAGCTTTGTTGGGTTTAATTAGAAGTCTTTATTTTATGGTACAAATATCATATTTTTTTCTTATTTCTTCCGTTATGTACTGTGATAAATCTCTAAACCCAACAAGTGATTAAAGAATTATGTAGTAATTAAAGAATTATGTAGTAATTCTTTAAAGTGAGATATGTGGTGCATGTTCTGGATTTATTCTAGCTAACCATTTGGTAGGCTGTTCCTTGGTTTAACATTGTGTAGATCAGAAAGTAGTGGTAAACAGTTCCTTTAATATGCATATGTTATTTATGTGTGGAACAGATGTAGGTCCTGTTTGTAAAACTGCACTCAATCAATAATATTCTTTGCAATTTGCTGCCATGAAACCAAACTTTTGTTCTCACTGTATTTCTTTTACAGTGTCTTATCTGTGTTCTGTTTTTAAAAGATTAGAATTGCTAAATTCTGACCACGTAGTTTTAATTTTGGTCAGCAAGATCCAATCAACAGGGCCTCTTTTGTACCCCTACTCTTCAATGTATCCTTCACAGAGGTTTAATTATACACAATATTCTGTGAATTTGCCTATTATATAGCTCTCTTTCCATAAATGAACCTCCACAAAAACAGGATTAATCCTTAGAAAAGCATCGTTGTTCTCAGTTCCGTAAAATGGCCATCAGCCAAGATATTCCTGTTTATCCAGTCAGTAAAGAGATATTTCACTGCTACCTCATTGTAATCTTTGGCTTTCCTGTTGTGTTAATTTGCAAACATCAAAAACAGCATTGTTTTTTATGTCTATGTAGCAGCTATCATAATCACTTTAATGTGATTAGCTTCTCTAAGCAGACTGTAATTAAAAAGGAAAAAAAAAAGAGGAGAGGGAATAAATTCATCCCACAGCTGGTAAAAGATCTACGCTGGTCATTTAGTCAAACTTCCCATGTAATACATACCAAGGAAGTACATCCATTTTATCTTTGTTGTACCTTTCTTTTATATTTAGTTCCTAGGTACTGGAATTTCTAAAGTGAACAAGAAAGTTATAGACTTTTTCTTCCACATAATGGGTGTTCTCTTTCAGATTGTACCCCTTACTTTGATTCCTCTGTGCAACTTTAAAGCTGAAGCTCTTTGAATCTTTCAAAATAAAGTATAAGGTTTTGCAGTATTTCTCCTAGTCCTTTACTAGTTTTGTCACTTCTCTAAACTTTCTCTTAAATTTATCAGTGTATTTCCTCTTGAGTTTCAGCTGGCCTTTACACTTTGAATTTCATATAAAAAGCCAATATTTTAGCTCCTAGAACTTGGCAGGTGCCTAATCTCTCTGTTCCACCATGAATATTCGAAGAAAGTTTCCACTTTTCAGATAAATGTTTTGCAGAAACTAGTCAATCTTAAAATATTTTTACTTCACGATAAAGAGGTATTTTTTCAGAAGTTATATCAATTATGAATAATTCTGTAATTTCATTTGTTTCTCTAAAAATGTCTCAGTAGTGAAATACTCTCAATTTGAAATCTATGGTTGGATATTTGAATTCTAAAAAGTGCTTTGCGTACTCTAAATAGTGAAAACATAACACACAGTGATTTATTTTGATAAATTCATTATTTCACTTCTAATGAAATAAGAATTCTTAGATCTGTTATCAGCTGTGTTACCAAACTTTACAAAAGTCATAAACTAAATCTTCTAAATTCATACCTACTCTTCTTGTGGTTCAGTTTTAGCCATGGAAAAATAAAAACTTAAAAATAAAGTAGGTTAGTAATATTACTTGTTCACCTGCTGCTGTAGAAAATAATTTTTTCAAACAGCTTCTCTGTAAGAGCTTACAAAAATCACATTTGTAATTGATTTTCTTTATTTACTTCTTGGCATAAGACATATCTGCTGAGTGGATAGTTCCTGCAGTTAACATAGGTAAAGCTTGAAGGAGTAGAAGAGGGTATGATTTGTAACAACGAAAATGGAAGAGTACTATACAATGGTGTTCACATATAACCTGTAGAAGTGTACAAGAAGTTCTATACAAAATAATTCAGTAAGTATGAACCCTGTGGTACTCCACTTGTTACCAGCCTCCAGATAGAGGATGACCATTAACCACTACCCTGTGAGTCTAATTATCCAGCCTACTTTTACTCAGATAGTTATCCACTCATCTACATCCTTGGATTGTCCTTTTGGCCTCTTTTGAAGATGGGTGCAACACTTGCTTTTCTTCAGTTGTCAAGGACCTTACCTGGTCTCTATGACTTCTCAATGATGACAGAGATGAACCTTGCAAGTACATCAGCCAGTTTGCTCTGCACTCAGACTCACTGGGTCCCGTTGACTTGCATGAATTGAATACTCTTAATTAGTCCTTGCTTCAGTCCTCATCCACAGCTAGTAGTTCTCCTCTTTGAACTCTCTCTAAGCAGAGAGGGCTGGGAGATGGAGCTAGTGAGGATCAGGCCCCCCCTTTGTATAACAGTTACTTGAGGTTTACAAAGACTATGCAATATCACATTGCATGTAACACTTGTAATCTTGTATCTAATATTTAATATGTCTTTAAGTTTTCAGGTAAAATTAATTATCTTTTGTGTTGGTTTTTCTTTCTTTTTCTTTTCCTTTATTTTATCAGTATTTGTAAAATAACATAACTGCTGTTTAAAATTTAAAATTTTCTGTTAAAATTCAGCATTTTGCAGCAATGAGAAATCCCTGTTTTGAAGGCTGAGTTCTTTGAATTTTTCATGTAACTTACTGATACAATAACTTGTCTAGTCGAATCTAAGCTAAATTGGAATTCGTTACCATTGTTTGTGGGATTAGGTTTAGAGAGATAAAAGAAGAAAACAGGTTTATGGTTTGGATTTTTTTCTTCTTTAACAAAGTAAATCCTCATCAGAACCCTGCTGTTAGTGATTGACAATTACCTGCAACTGTAGGAGCACTAGTAGAGCATTGCCTTAATTAGGGAGGCCTAAAAATGCCCTTGGGAACTAAGCAAGCATAAATGTAGCTGAAAGGTTTTATTTCTCCCTGACAGACACCAAATCTTTTGCTTCAATTGCTAATAGTCATTCTTGGAAACCTTTACTGAGCTGCTATGAATGTACTGTTATTCAAATTAGGTAAATTCACCATCTTGATATTAAGATTTTTTTTATAGTACTTTCTTAAAATACTGTTTTTGTAATCATAGACAGATATGCAATGCTTCTTCATTCAGGATTATTTGCTGCAATGTTTTTCCTGTTCCATGCCTATCAAACTCCTGAGCTTGTAGGTCTTTCCAGACAATGTGTTTTTAAAAATATTTTTCTAAGGAGAAGGATGTGGGATGGGTTTTGGAGTTTTGTTTTTAGTGTGACTTCTATAACTTCTGTGTGGTTAAACAGGCCTGTTCCTTTCTCTCTAACTCTTTGTATTTCACTCTGAGCTATGTTAATTAAAGCATAGTGATTTTTTTTGGTTAGAGGGAACCCCTAATTTTAACAGGTATCTGTTTTGTCCAGATATTTGTATTTCTTCTTGAACTGTGCTGCCAGAAGCAAATCTCTATCTGTTAATATGTGTTGAGTAAGCTTTAGAAAAACGTTAATTACAGCTGTGTATTATAATAATGCTATAGATTAGTGTTAGTTCTGTAGAGAGAATGCCTGTCTGTCTTTTTTTGCCTTGTCAGTACTGTTTAAGCACAACAGCTTAACAGCTCATTTCAGACCTCCACTCGCAGGTTGGGCATATTTTCACAAAGTTGTCAGGTTTTCTCAGAATAGTGGTCTTCTGTCTGAAACAGTGTGGTTCAACATGTCAGACACTAGACATACTGGATTTCTTACCCTTGTTTGTCTGCATTCTCCTGTTTAAACATAAATGCCTTTTCTTTGGTCTTTCAAATGAATAGTGTATATGGACTACTTTAAAACCTACTGGATTTACAGGAATACTGTAAGAAATTAGCCAAGGCTATTTCACCTGATACATAATAAAAAAAAAAGACGAGTCAACTTCAAGTTAAAAAGAGGGAAACTACTTGAGGTAGTATAAAAACCTGAAACCATTACTGTTGTAGACATAGCTGATTTTAATGTTCACATTTCATTGTGTTATAAATCTTCTGATAAGGCTGATGTATCTTTTTACATTTTATTCTTCCATCTTTATGTAATGTTTTAGCTTTGAGTGTTAAGTTGCCATTACACGTGACTTCGAATCAAGTCTTTTTAATGTTATTCTTGTGATATTGTAATTGTGTTGCAAAATTAGCATTGAGGAAGGTTTTAGCATAGTTGCATTTATAGACAGGAAACATTGTTTGTTCTAATTTATCCAGGGAATAAGTTGTGAAACTTGTTTGATTCCCATATTGAAAACACCTTTCAAATTCACCTTTTATTGTACTCTAAGTTAAACAGTGAAGGCCCATTTGATAGTGTTGATAAAAGGTACTGTCTGATGCTTTGATAGGCATTTACAACAGCAATTCATTTAGCTTCTCCTTAGTTATTGTCTAAACTTACTTATTTTCTGTCTGATAGAACATTTATGCTACAATGTTTCTTTCAATCAATATGTGATGTGTCTCCTTCTGCTATACTCTCCATTATATTTTGCAGCCCTGGTTGCACTATCTTTCAGAACAGTGGTTAAAGCATAGATTACTTAAGAGCAACAAGAGTTTGGAATTGGTTTTGCTTGGTTTGGTTTGTGTTTGTTTGCTTGGAGGGATTTTTGCTTGGCTTTTAATTTTTGAGACTTTATTTTCATTCAAGATTGGATCAAATGTTCAAAGTATAAAAGATAATCTTTTCAATGTACAGATATTTAGATACTATGCAGTGTTCAGGCATTAATTTAACAAAATTAGGTTGAATGTGTTGATTGTTTCTACATGTGCAAGCATCATGTAGCTCTAGAAGGAGTGGAGTGAACTGAATTTGAAGGAATGGTTGTTGAAGGTGGAGGATGCCAGCCTGATTTTAGAGAAAAAAATTGCCTTACTCACTAGGTCCTGAAAGAAATCTCTGACTCCAAAGTCAGAACCTAAATAAGATGTACAAGAAAAAAATCACCAGAAGAGGAACATCAGCTCAAAATAACTTAGTTTCATTAAAACAGTATATATTGCCATAATCTCATTTGTTTAGAATTAACCCTAACAAAAAAAGCTACCTGGGTTCTTTCTGCAGTACTTCTGTGACTTTTCTGTATGAGCTGTGATAAATATGGATGAGATTACTCCTGCTGCTTTTCAAGGAGGAAGGAAAAATTACAAGCTTTTTGTTCTCTCACACAGTATAATATAGGTTTATTTCATATTGGTAGCTCATCTGAGCAACTGGGGTTTAACTCTTGTATTAACTGTATCTGAAAGAAGAAATACAGATAGGAACAGCAGCTTCTGAATACCCTCTCTTTTTTTCTGAAGGACAAGTATTTTTCTTGTTTGGATTTTTTTAATTCATATTTCTGGTAGGGTTTTTTTTTTTGAAATTAATTTGTAAGTAGACATTAGTTACTGAAATAGTGATATTTTTCCATGTGCAGCTGAATGACAGTAAAGCAATCTTCTTTAGAAGTGAGAATAGCAACGAATAGTTCCAGAACGAAAATCTCAAACTGGCTATATTGAAGTTTTAAGTTAAAACAAATCTTTTAATATCAATGATAGTGGTCTATGTTTTATTGCTTGCAGACACATGACTCTTCTTTTTACAATTTTTATTTTGGTCTTGCTTACCTTGTATTAATCTGAAATTTCCTTGAAGCTGCACACTAAGATAAAAAATTAATGCAACCAAGAGCTTCCTAGCCTTTATTTTTTTACTTGGTTTTAGGTCTTTTTCTATGTACAGTGCCCTTTCATTGTTCAAAGCATTATGTCTGCAGATTTGATATGGACATCATCGTGGAAAGTTGACTAGGGCAGTATCTCTGAATTTTACACATTCTCATTTTCTGAAGAAGAAATCTAATTTTACTGTGAAAAGAAGAGGGAAGATAAATTCTTGAGTTCAGATTTAGTGGTACTTTTATTGCTTTGTGACCACTATGGTCAGCAATGTTGTGAATGGATAGAAAAATCAGTTTGTGGTTGTTTGTTTTGTTCTTGTTTGGTTTTGGTTGTTTTTTTTATATTAATTAAATTGCATGGAGTATTGATTTGGACACTAGTCTGTGCTTTGCAAGTAGCTGAGGGGTGATAGAGTTGTGACACTCTAAATAAAAGGAAAATCTGCTAAGGCTTGCTGATTTTGGAGGAGGGTATGTTCTTGTACAGCCATTGTTCTACCTCACTTATTTTATTCTGCAAAAGGATTGAATTTTATTATTTTAAATATCAGCATTATGAACAGTAGTAATCTTTTTGTAATAACAAACTTTGGAAAGTTAAGCTGGAATAAAACAAAGCTGTAAAAGAAGACTGCAGGTACAGATTGCTCAAGTGAAGAATAGGTGTATGGGCCTGGTGTGAGTTTTGCATAATGCAATTGAATGCAATCAGGAAATGTTCACACTAAGTATTTAATTAGACTCTAGATGATAAATCTTAGTAGGGACTTTGCTAATTATCAAGTGTCTGAGTCACTGAGAAAGACAAGGTAATGTTTCAGAGGACTGTACTTTGCTGGGGAGTTTGGATGAGTGAGGAGAAGTATTTAAGGTGATAATGTTAAAGAAGGTGGATGGAATAGGAAAAGGTTTAATAAATGGCTTTAAGTTAATAAGAATAATGGATGTAGGTACAGATGTATGAGTGACTGAAATTGTAGCCTAGAGTAACCTGTGTAAACTATAATTTATCCTCTAAGAAGTCAGTGCACTTCTCTGAGGGCAGCTATGTAGAAGTTGAAAAGAAATATACAGCTTAATACAAGAAGGACTTGCAGTGAGGAGAAATAGTTAAGAGAAAAGACCTACAGCTCCTGAAGAGGCTATGTTAGCTCTGAATTAAAATGGTAGGAATAATTGTATTCTTCTCTACCCTTCCTTCTGTCCATCCATCCCCTCTAATGCACATCTCCCTGCTGTATTAACCTAATACTTATGTAAAGCAAACAAAGTGTGTGTAGACTTTCTCCCAAAAAGAGATAACAGTTCCACTGGCTGCAAGAAAGAGTGGAAGACGGTCAGCAAAATCAGCATCTCAGTCTCATTTGTTTCCCTATCTGGCCAAAGATTTGTGGCATTCCTTTCATTTGTGCTCTGCTTCTGTACAACTTCTGTTAATGCCTTGCATTTCCCCACCATTCCAGGATTTTCTGTAATTCATTATTTATAGTATTTAACACACATGTAAAATGCCAAAGTGGGCCACATGTCATTTCTCAAACACTGGAGTTTCGTGTTCCATGATTCTACCGAAAAAGTTAATATCCATTTAAATGTGTTCCTGATCAACTACTGTGATCTTGACACCCTACCTTATTTATTTTTGTTTACTGAGTCCTTTCTTCATTCCCTCAAATACATAATTCCAGCCCTTTTGCAGTGCTGCATAAATTATGTTTCCTGTATACGTGGTATTAGGTTATCACCTTGCTTCCTGTTTCTGTGCCTGGCAACGAACCTAGAAATAGGAATAACTTGATTTCAGTAGCAGTGACACTAGCTTTCATGTAATTAGGAGTTTAAGTGAAACTATCAAATTTTAAATGACATTGTATGAATTACTACTACTTTTTTCAGCACTGCTAGCAACGGTCTAGGTGTTTTTCCCACCCTCCCCAGGATTCTCTTCCTGCAAGAGCACTCTCCTGCAGTTCAGTAGTAAAGCCCTTACCCTCTGGTAGGGCCTGCTTTCTGCTACAGTGCATAGAAGATAACTGGCTGATACTGAATAGCATAGAAACTTCAGGGATTGTTGTTAAAATATGCTTAGAAATTAGTTTTATTTATTTGAATATTTAAATTAATGTACTCAGAACATTTATGTATGTGTAATTCTCCCGTATATGTGAATTCAAGTTCTTACTAACACTTACGTATTTTTCCATTCCTCATTTCTTGCAGTTACAGTTATTATTTCATGTGATGTGCGGATACAAAGCAGACCCCACA
>NW_010199248.1:0-210 GCF_000695765.1 Mesitornis unicolor
CCCCCCCCCGCCACAGCAGCCAAAAAAATATAATCCTGTTAAAAAGTTGAACAGGAAACTTCTGGGCCAAGAATATGTCATGTCCCCCCCGCAGGGCCCAAACCTTGAGGGGGGAATTTGTCCCCTCCCTCCGGGTGACTTATCGGTGCCATTGATTATTTGCTGTTTATTCAGGGGGATTTCAGCCATGGGGACCTGCGAGGTCCCGGC
>NW_010199248.1:238-788 GCF_000695765.1 Mesitornis unicolor
GGTCCTCACCCCACGGGTGGGACAGAGGGATGAGGGCATCCCACAGGGGATACCCCACAGGGGGACACAGGGATGAGGGCACCCCACAAGTGACACCCCACAGGGGGACAGAGGGACGGAGAACACATGGGAGGACACCCCACAGGAGGGACAGAGAGATGGGGCACCCCACAGAGGGGACAGAGGGGTCAGAAGCACTCTGGAGTCACCCCGTGGAGGGGACAGAGGGATGGGGACCACCTGCCGAGGTGAGGATTCATGGGTGGGTGGTGGCTGAGGGAGAATCCTGGGGTGACACCCCACGGAGCACAGCGATGGTGGGGTGCGGGGTGACACCCTTGGGGCTGGATGAGGGCAGGCCATGTGGTGGGTGGGATGGAGGAGGCATGGGGACACACACGGGGATGTCACCTCTCAGGGCAGAGGGGGAGGTATTACGAGGTGACACCCCACTGGGGATGGGTACAGATTGGGGGGGCACAGCGGGGTGACATCCATGAGGGCAGGTGGGGCAAGGGGGTGCACAGCGGGGTGACACCCGTGGGGGTGA
>NW_010199249.1:0-2241 GCF_000695765.1 Mesitornis unicolor
GGCACAGCAGCGAGTGTGAGGCTGATAAATCGTACCTCTTGCATTACACCTTTGCTTTTTGCTTTTTTTCCCCTAACACAGCTTTTATAGTTGTTTAAGATCAGAGAAAGCATCTGCCAGTAGCTTTTTCTTCCTTTTTGCTCCCTTCTTCTGCTTCATGCAAGATGGAGCTAGAAAATGAAATGATCAGCTCCTCCAGCAATTCTTCAGCAGGCTCCAGAGAGTACAAGGTGGTGATGCTGGGAGCAGGGGGAGTTGGCAAAAGCGGTAAGTTTGAGCAACAGCATTTTTGGGGAGAAGGAGTGAATTGGGAGTGTAAAGTTTACAGAACAAAAACATTGTTTAATGAGGGCTTTCAATCCTTTTTCTCTTGCATACGGCTTGGATAAAAAATTATGATTTATAACTGGGTCAATGAGTCAGCTTAATTTGCTATAGAATGAAATGTTATAAGCCTTTTTATTTGGATGTCTTTGTGAAACTAACCTTGGTTCTGTTGTGTATAAGGCAAGAGTGGTTAGCTTGCTGCTGCTAGTTTAACAGCAGGTTAAGCAGTTGTGCCACTCTAATGCTTGGAGAAGGGTGATGGTTTGCTGGGTAGTGTGGATGTAACTTGTTGGCCTGCCTGTCCTTGTGCCCAGGCAGAAAAGAAACTAACAGCAAAGTCAGCTGTATAGTGCAAAGGTGGAGGATGCCTATGATGGCTCTCTTTTCTCACCCATATCTTCTTCTGACTCTTTTCCTAAGTGTTATTATGGCTCAGCTGCTGTTAGTCTCCAGGTGATAAGGTAGATTTGCAGCACATTTTAATATCACTGTCCAGTGCTGGCAAGATATGCTAGTGTCTGACAATAGTATCTCTTCAGAGGAGTCATTATTTTCTCAGGAAAATGTTTTCTTTTTCACAGATATTATCACCTTTGATTTATTCTCACTGACACGAGCATTCTCTGTTCTTAGAAAGACTTTGCTGAATGTGCAGTGTTTGCTGAAAAGCCAGTGTATTGAGCTGGCAACGCAACCAGCATTTGATTACATTTTCTGGTAATTAAAAAAAAAAAGAGAAGAAAACAAACAACAAAAAAGGGTAACTTAACATATCCAGGCTAGATTCCAAACAAATTTCAGGCTAAATAAGTTGTAACACTAAACTGCAATAATTGTGTCGATCAAATAAATTTCATTTCCTTTTCAATCAACAAGAAAATGTATAGATGCAAAAAATTAACTACTGAGAGTAGATATAATTTCCTCTCTGTGTCCATAACTTCTGTTTTCTTGTTATGTTTAGCTTCAACTTCAGTGTCATATCTTCCAGTGAAAACTATTTCCCATCCGTATTGCTTAACCAAGCAAACAATTCTTGCACAGATGTTATGTTATGATCGCTGTATAAAATGGGAAAGACAAAAATATTAGTTAACTCAAAGTAACTTTCTGCAATTTTACATTATCTTTTCCATAGTAAAGCAAGTATCTAGGTTGTGTCAGACTTTCAGCAAAATGTCACTTTTCAGTTTTTGGTGGGTTTTTTTTGTTGTTGTGGTGGTGGTGATGGTTTATTTTGTTGTTTTTGTTTTTGTTGGTTTGTTTGTTTGTTGTTGTTGGTTTTTGTTTTTCCTGAGTGCATCCAAAAGATGGCAGCAATTTTTCCCAAACGTATTACTGAAAGAACAATTTCATTTGGAAGACTTATTCACCAAAACAAAAGATACTGAAAACTATGCCATATGCATAACACAGCTGAGTTACAACAATAATTTTTTATATACACATTAAGGAAATTTTACAGTTCCCATTTACTATTAGATGAAAGTTTTAGAGCAAAAATAAAGTTTATTCAAATATCTTTGTTCAGAAGAATACCGAAAAGCTGTCAATTTCATAGTAAAGTATTAAAATCTGCAGATTACACAGGATAATGACACATCTCCAAAGCTGAATACAACATAGTTATTCAAGAAGTATTGAGTGTCTGTGTGGTCTAGAGAAATAAAAATAGGATTAAATAGATAGTCATGATGTTCGGTTGGATTAATTAGAACCTTCTGTTGTTTTCTCAAAAGTGAAACTTCTGGGGGAAAAAACAGCAACTGAGAAGAAGGTGGACAGTTCATAATTTATTGGCTATGAACTTCCAATGTGGAATGGTTGTGAAGTATTTCAGTAGAATCCTGAGGTAATTCAACTGACAGAATTCTGACAGATTGTCGGTTTAAGCCGACAGTGCATAACTGACCA
>NW_010199250.1:0-14085 GCF_000695765.1 Mesitornis unicolor
ATTACTATTACTATTATTATTATTATTACTATTATAATCTGTTATTATAATCATCATCTATTATTATTACTATTATTATCATCATCATCTATTATTATTATCATCATAATAATCTGTTGTTGTTATTATCACTATTACTATCATTGTCGTCGTTGTCGTCGTTGTCGTCGTTGTCGTCGTCGTCGTCATCATCGTCATCATCATCATCATCATCATCATCATCAACTGCAAGGCCTTGGTTTTTCTCACACTTTCAATTCTAAATAATAACTGGTAGCGGCAGCCAGGTTTGCTGCCCGGTTTCTGCTGCTTTAACCAAACAAAATGATGAGAAATGGGATAAAAGCAATGTTTGAAAGGCAACTTTTCCCATCCCTTGCGGCCCCATCCCTTGATGGGAGCTCTTTAATGGGGAAGAGGGGGTTATTCCCACTTTTCTGAGCTGATCACTGCCTTACTTTCACCCTGGAAGCCAAGGTCAGAGCCTGTTTCTGTGCCTAAATCACAGCTTTTCCCCTCCATCCCAAAATTTTCCGTGTGTAGGTACTGACTCCTCACCAGGTGTTTTTATTGTGGGTTTTCTTGTGGTTCGTATTTTGATGTCTTTAAATCCAAGCTCGCTTGGCCATGGACGATGCACATGGAAACCAGCAGAGGAAAAGGTCTCGTGAGGTCTTCTGCGTGATGACTTTATGGATTTATAATGACTTTATAGATTTATAATGACTTTATAGATTAATAATTAAATACAATGATTGGTGCCCTCACGCTCCTGGGTTATGCTGTGGCTTTGAAGACTCAGAGCGATGCAGTGGCTCAAACTCGGTAAGTTATGGCTTTGGGCACCAACTGGTTCCTCTGATAAGCGGTTTTTGGATGGGGAATTGATGAGCCCTGTTGGTAAGTGCTTTCCAGCTGCACATTGGTGTGGTTTTAGGTGTTTTTAGGGCAGCCCATAGCATTTCCAGCATCTCCTGGCAGCGTGGGACCGGGCTATCTTATCTCTTGTATCCTGGACTGGGAGAACTGGGCAGATTGGGAGGGATTTGGAGCTGAGTCATCCTTTGCTTTTGGCTTCTCGGAGCCCCAAATGTCGTAGAGCGCAGGGAAAATCCTGAAGATGCTCTAAACATTGAATTATTTTGAGTCATGAAAACACCAGTAAACACTCCTACACGCTTGCAGTTGTTCTAAATAATGATAATTGCTTTAATGCACTGTATTCGGTGATGTTTGTTAAATCATGAGCTCCATGACAGCTCCAGCTATGGGGCCGGTGTCGCAGCGATAGTAAGACAGCATTTCTTTAGCCGCTTGCACCAAATCGTGCAGCAATTATGAGGAAACCAACTCAGTCCGGATTCTGCCGATTGCCATGGTAACCCACATCCAAAATAGCAGTGGAAGGCCACTTAGCATAAGAAAACCCGGGCTCTGTCCCTTATTAACTGATGTGCTATAGGTTTTGATGAAGAAACCCGAAAAACGGAGGCGCTTCCCTTTTTAATTGGGGTTGCATCGCAACGCCACGAATCCTCCTGGGACAATGCAAAGGGTGATGGTGCTGGGAGCCAAAAACCCCTTGATTTTGCACATGTGCTGTGTAGTTTTGACTTTCAGGAAGGGAGGTCGAGGGGCTGCAGGGGGCACAATTCCCAGGCTGGCAACGCAGCCCAAATTTAGGAGCATCTTGAAGGTGCAGCATTAACCTCTGTGCAGCGCTTCCTGCAGCTCCCCTTTGCAGCTCTGGACCCAGTCAAACTTGAGCTGGGCTAAAGGATCTCATGCAGATGTGATCTGAGAGGTTCTGACAACTCCCAGTAATTCAGGAATTGAGTATTAACTCCCAGAAGTAAAGCTGATTTCAGTTGCCTCTAAAATACCTGGTTTGGATTCACTTTATGCCTGTGTGCGTGGTGTGTATTTATTTTAAAGAGGGTTGCAGCTGTGCTTTTCGAAGGCAGTTTCCCCCAGTTGTCTTGGCCAGAAGCTTCTGAATTAAAGCTGAGATTTGAATTTTTAAAATTCTTTCTCCAGAACCTGAAGTGTTAAGGAAAGCATTCAATGTCCTAGCACTCCTGGTAAAGAAACGAAAGACTTTCTCATCCTGTCAATATTTTACTCATCACTGGGGTAAAAATAGGAGCTTTCTGCAGTGAGTCACAGCCCGGCGTAGCTGCAGGGGGAGGCACCGGGGCATCCTGCTCGTTCCTCGCTGGCTTTTTGGTGAGGAGCAGGAGGAGCCTGAACGCAGCAGAGTGACCCGGGGCTTTGAAATAGATGGGGAAACCAGAATTGTCCTAGCAGGGAAGGCTGGGATTTCACTGATGGCTGCAGGAGATGAATGCAGTGGGTGCATCCTTGTGTATCTGGATTTCTCTGCTTGTTTGTGACCAGTGGAGCGTAGCGGGGATGCGTTTTCCTCCTTTCACGTCCTCTAATTATTTCACTTGCCAGTACGTTCACAGGCCATGCAGGGCGGGGGGTTACGTGCGGCTCTCTCGGAGGCAGCGGATGGCCAAAAAATGCTCAATAAAGTTGGAATTTGGTTGAAAGAATCGGTGAAGCCTTTGAAAATTCAATTTTGTGTCACATCTTCAAGATCTGAAACTCGAGGGCAAGTTTTCACCCTGCCCAAAACTGATGTTCATCTGGTTCGTCTGAGCTCCTGAATTTCACTGCAGCCACATGGGGCTCTTGTGAAGAGACTCCTGAAATGCTTTCCTCCCTTGGATTTGAGTGGTGCAGGGCAAAGATAAAGCTGCTTTCCCCACCGTACGCTTAGCGTGGTGCCAGTTCCTTGTTCTGTAAGGTTATTTTAAGTGATTTCTGTCTCTTTGTAGTAGTGAGTTAGCAAGGTAGTGTTCTCCAAAGACTGGAGCAAACCCAGCCACGGCTGGTGAGCGCGTTCGTGTTCCTCACCTGTTTATTCAGTGATATTCAGATTTTATTCTACCAAAAATGCTGAAAATCAGAGCTGGTCGCTCTGCACCTACCAAATTGACTCTTGTAGGTGTCCAGATCCCAGCAGAGCCCAAACACAACTCATTTGAAACAAGGTGACACAGTGCACATGAACTGTACCTGTGCCATAAATGGCCCTAATGTTCTTTTTCCATCATTAAATGCATTTAAGGGGCTTAGGAAGGGGTTGCCTGTACTGTGAATTCCCTGTGCAGATGATACTGGCGTCCGGCAACCTTTGCTATTTGTGGTTGGCAAACTGTGCTATGAGTCTGAAGCCACAGAAGCTTTTCCTGGAAATGGCTTCTCAGTTTCTTAATATCCATGGTTTAATCTGCGTTATGGACTTTCAAAAGATGGGAAAGTAAATTGGGAAGTGTCTGTCAGTGCTGAGGGGAGAGGAAAAATGGTCTGCAGGTAGGAGTATCCTCGTTGCACCTACATCATTGCTCATTTATGGTAAAGGCACTCAGACATCTGGTTTACAACCTGCAGAGGATTGAAGACATCTGGTGTTTTAAGAACATGCTCTCATGGACGTATCAGAGCCATCAAATTCACCTATTGAGCGAGATATGCAGATTTAGGAGCGTAACTCAGCTCGCTGCTGCTCCTTTGTCACCTGTGCCCTCACCACCCACATCCCCACCCCCAGGTTTCAGGTGGGCTCTTTATGATGAATAAACCCGAATTACCTGCGTGAAGAACTCGGGGCTTTCAGACTCAGCGGGGAGAGCGGGCGCACGCGTGTGGGAAGGAACGAGTCCATGACAGAAGCAGCTGTTAAATCTTTAATGCTGGCTTCCTGCTACTGTGAAAAATACTGAAGTTGTCTAATATAAAGTCTTTTCCTTTTATTTTTCGTTCATCACTAAGTCTGTACGGCTGCTGCGCTGACCTTGGGTTAAGTTCCTCAGCTGTAAGATGCTGCTTGAAGGACCGGTGCCTGTTCTGGCAGTGGTGTTGGTTGTCTAGATTGCTGTTATAGTATCTGCTTACACAGAATTTTAGTCATATTTTGGACATTTTCTGAGCATCTGCAAAGCAAGGACATCTCATTACCTTAACAAGTCACAGCATGGACGATGCACCCGCACACAGGGAGGCAGGGCTGGTGTGCGTGTCCCCGGGACAGGCAGTGGCAGCAGTGGAAGCAGCAGCAACTCAGGTATTTGGAGGAGGGATTTATGAAGATCCAACGGTGTTGGGGTACCAGTACAAAAATACAAGGAGCATCATACAAACAAGGCAGCTGAAGAAGCAGGAAAATGCTGATTCAGCGCTCTCTCGTGAGGTATTTGTTGCTCAAAGACATGCAGAGCTTCAGCCTTCGTTGCAATCAGTTTACACCTCTGATTAATCCTGGAGTAAGCAGTGGGCCCTGCTACATCTTTCCATTGGGCAGGGTTGGTGCTGTTGATTTATTTTTCATCGTGGACTTTCACCTCTTCGTTTCCTTATGTATTCGAATTTCAGTTCCTCTGCACTTATTTAGTGATTTCTGCTGTGGTTTTTGGTGGGGGATGATGGCTGCATCCTTCACTGCTTCCGCAGTGCCCTTCTTCCATCCCAGTGGGATCTGGGCTGGGACAGGGAGCCTGGTGATGCTTGGGTGGATTTTGCTGCGATGTGACTTATTCTAATCACAAAATCCTCCTCTTCGTTGGCCAGCCACCGTCACACTGTCAGGACAGAAGAGTAAATGAAAGGGATCTCAGCAGGCTGTGAATGTGGGCAGAAAATAAACCACTAATCAACTGCAAAATGACAGTCTGAAGGGGAGTAATCTGAAGCATACATTGAGCAGATGGGTGGTGAGAAATAGAGGGGCAGAAGTCACCTCACAAAGGTGAGCATGAAACATGCATTGGCTTTTGTTAAAAAGTGCCATTTTAATGCTCCAGATCTGGTCTCTTTATACAAATAATTAGAAATACAGAGCAAGTTTCAGTGGCACTTTTACTGGTGAATTGCCAGTACTATACAAGGGGAATAACTCTCCGCAGAAACCTTTGCTCAGGTAATTTAAGATTAATAAAGGCAACTCTTCCCACAAATCAGAGGATAAAAGTCTGTGAATTGAGCTCGGTAATGGTCGCTCTCAGCGGTGAGCACGATTAACCTCCGGAGCAAAGGGGAGCTGTGGACTCTCCTTCCCTTGATATCTTCAAATCGATATCAAATGCCTCCCCGGGAACTTCTCTTCACCTTGTATAAATTACGTTTCCTGGCACGAATTTGTGGGTCTCAGTTCAGGGCTGTGGTGTGCAGGTGAAATTCCTTGGTCCATGACTTACAGGAGGTCAAACTCCATCGCTGTCTGCCCTGAAGCACCAGCTGCCTTTGGAAACCATCCTAAACCCACAGGTTTCCAAGAGCTGAACTCCTGACTGTAGAAATCACGTTGGAGATTCATGAAAGCTCCTCATACGTAAGCTCCACCTGCAGAAATACGTGGTATTCTCTCTCATCCTGCTCCTTTTATTCCGCTGAGCCAAGAGGTGGCAGCAATATTCACCACAACGGTGTTGGGTGTGTGTTACTGTAGTGCAGTGTTTAATAGCAGTAGTAATTTAATAGCAGTCGTAATTGTATTCCTAGTCTGAACTGCAATTAAAGCAGTTTTTCAGTGTTGCACCAATGTGTCTGCAAATAATGCTGACAAATTTCTGCTATAAACCTAAAACCTGGGTTACCTTTGGCTGCGCAGGGGTCAGTGTTGTAGGAGGTAATAACTACAGTATTGAATAGAGTGAATGTGAGCCTTATGTGGTATTCTGCCCATCACAGCAGCTCGCAACAGAGGTTTTTGGAGAATAAAATGCAGTGGAAAACAGGTATAGAGTAAGCTGTCCACAATAATAGGTTGTAAATAGACAATACTAGGTTGAAAATAGACAATACTAGGTTGAAAATAGACAATATTAGGTTTAAAATACACAATAGTAGGTTGAAAACACACAATATTACGTTGAAAATAGACAATATTAGGTTGAAAATAGACAACAGTAGCTTGAAAATAGACAATACTAGGTTGAAAATACACAATATTAGGTTGAAAATAGACAATATTGGGTTGAAAGTACACAATATTAGGTTGAAAATAGAAAATATTAGGTTGAAAATAGAAAATATTAGGTTGAAAATACACAGTTTTAAGTTGCAAATGACTTCTGAAAGCACAGCTTGGCTATATCCCTTCGAATTGTGCTAAGCAGGAGGTGCAGAGCTACAGGAGTTGTGGTATTGGACTGAATGCCCAATCCTGCTTGCAGGATAAGCTTACAAGGTTTTGGTTCCATCATTTATTTCACTAGAGTCTGGGATTTTTCTGCGGTTTGGATAAACACGTCCTTTTAGACGTGTTGATTTTTATCACCTTTTAATTCTGTGCTCCCTCATCTGGATATTGAATTAAACTCTGAGAACACGGGGTTCTGATCTGCCTCTCTGTTGCTGTAACGATTATGGGCAGGGATGGCAGAGCTGCCGTTATTTATTATCCTCAGGTCTCCCAATGACAATATTCTGCTTTCTGCTTGTAACTCTGTCAGGCTTAGCTGTTCCAGCTGAATTTTGCCACGCTTGCCTTCAAATGCCTTCATTTCATGGGGAAAAATGTTGGTGGTGTAATGGACAGGTTTTTCTGGACCATAGCAAATGTTAGACCCTCAATATTGATCGTTCTCCATTTATCACTGGTTTTTGTTTGCTGGCTCATAGGCAGTTTTAGATCTAGGACAGAACTTTCCTCTCAGCAGTCTATTTAGGGTTTGGGGTTTATTTTTTGAGTTGTCTCTGTGAGGATGTTGTCAGAGGCCGGAATAAACTAATCATTCTGCTCTTTTTTTATGCATGACTGCAGGGTTTGAGAGATTAGGGAAAATACAGATAGAACAGCAAGAGTCAGGGGAAAAGATGTTAGCATTTGTATGAGTGTTCAGAGCATCAGAAATTACCTGATCTGCTCAAGCTTCTGAGCCACACCTGAGCTCTCACCAAATTACATCCTAACACTGCATACATCAAGGCATCGTTTCCAATGGGGAATTTTAAAAGGTTTACCAGTGGGTTCACACAGCTTTGCCTAAAAGCTGAGAAGGACCTGGGGTGTTGGTGGCAGCAATGCCCATGAGCCAGCCATGTGCCCTTGAGCCAAGAAGGCCAACGCCATCCTGGGCTGGATGAGAAGGGGTGGTTGGAGGGCAGAGAGGTTCTCCTGCCCCTCTGCTCTGCCCTGCTCACACCACAGCTGCAATCTTGTGTCCAGTGCTGGGCCCTCAGCTCAAGAAGGACAGGAACTGCTTGAAAGAGCCCAGCAGGGCGACAGAGATGAGATGCTGCAGGGAGTGGAGCATCTCCTGCTGAGGAGCGGCTGAGGGAGCTGGGGCTCTTGAGCTTGGAGCAGAGGAGCCTGAGGGGTGCCCTCATTCCTGGGGATCCATTGGGAAAGGGCAGTGTCAGGAGGAAGGAGCCAGGCTCTGCTCTGGGATGGCCAATGCCAGGACAAGGGGCAGTGGTCCCAAGCTGGAGCACAGGAGGTTCAAGCTGAAGATGAGGCCAAACTTTGTGAGTGTGAGGGTTATGGAGCATGGCCCAGGCTGCCCAGAGAGGTTGTGGAGTCTCCTTGTGTGCAGACACCCAAAGCCCTGGCCGTGTTCCTGTGTGACTGCTCTGGTGCTCCTGCTCTGGCAGGGGTTGCACTGGGGGAGCTTTCCAGGACCCTTCCAACTCCTCACATTCTGGGATTGTGTGATTCTGTGAAAGAGATTCTATTAGATCTTATTTTAGGAGCTCCTCATTCATCAACCCCCTTTTACACACAGGGCTTTTTGTACCTGCAACGTGAAGATGGGCTCTGCTGCTCAAGGATTTTTATAATTACGATTATTCTTTGAGAAAGAAGTGGAATTAGCAAGGGGTGAACCTCTCAAATGGAGACACATTAGAAATAAGGTTTTAGGGTTCCTTTAGTGGCTTACCTGTTCCCAGAGAGTCCCATAATGGTGATGAGCAGTCATCATTTTCAGGATTTTTCACACAGATTTTGTGTTCTAGATGGTGAGAACATCACAAAGTCATCGTTTCATCAGGTAGGTAAGAAAAGGTCTCCCAGAGATGTAATATGCAGAGCCAGATCCTTCAATCTTTGTTTTCCTCAGTCGGTTCCCAGTTATCCTGCGTAAATATTTAAAGAACTCAGGTTGGACAAGTGGCTCCTCATGCATTGATCTGTTGTTTCTGGAGCAGTTTCTCCACTTGGATGGGTGTCATGGAAATCTACTGAAATGAACTGAAGAGTTTCTCATGGTTGCTTGCCATGGAATTCAAAATGCTGTGTTGCACTCTATGGTAATTGGATGATAAAGCAGAAGAAAATGCAATAAAATCAACAGGGCAATCAAGACTGCCCTGTAAAATCCCAAGAAGCAGCAAAGTACAGATAAGTTTGTGTCACGTTTGCCTTGTTTTATTTCTTTCTTCCTTTAACCTCTTAACATGAACAACAAATTCTCCTTAGCACTTGGACTACAAAACTCTTTGACTCCTTGTAAGGCACCCTTTGTCCTGGTCCAAGTTACCCTAAATACAAAAGAAACCCAGTCATTTTGCTGGTTTTTCTAAGGAAAACTGCATCTCCAGCGAGCTCAGTTTTCGTACAGAAGCTGGCATTTTATTTTAGCTCACGGGGTCGCCAGTCCGGCTCCAAGGGCTCAGCCAAGGCTTTGTTTTCTCTAAAGAACTATTGCTTGGTTGTGATTTATCAAAAGTATATTTCAAGCAGCCTTCTTAGGAGTGTTTACCGATTAAACGACAAATATTTGAATGTGTTTGGGCAATGAGCGCTGACCATGACTGGTGCTCTCTGGGTGTGTTTCGGTGCTGATGAGGTTTTCCAGAATGCATCGGTGACTTTCACTACCGGGGTAAAATAGCACCAGCTTCCCATAAACTTCGTGATGGGCTTTTATTGATGCTTTCCCATCACTGCATCAGTTGCAGCCTGCAGTGGTACACAGCAACGCTCAGCATCAGCACTTAGGGCAGTAAAGGGGATTGATTCACATTCATAAGGCAAGAAGAGGAGCTTAAAATAAGAAATAAAACAACTGCTTAATCCTTTGGCCCAGATGGTTTTTGGCACGGAAGATCAAAATAGGTATCTCCTCTAAAAACAGGACCCTGCTATCTTCCTTCCAATGAGGAAATAGGACGCAGTGCCAGCCATAAAAGCACTCTTTGGGTTGGTACCTGTAGCATGACTGGGTATTTTGGACCTTCGAGCAGTGGCAGTCTGGGGGACGATGCTGAGAGCTGCAGATCGACAGGATTTCGGCTGGAGGGTAATTTCAGGTAATTTTGGATTCGCTTTGCTCAATACTGTGCAGAGGCAGAAACCACAATTAGAGTTGGCTTGGGTTATTAAAACCTCAGAGCACATTTGTATCTGCCTCAGGAGGTGGAGATAATCCACTCTTCCTTACCCAAAACACTCTGGAAGGCCGTGGCTGCGGTGCTGAGTCCCCCACGGTGCCTGCAGGAAAGAGAATTTTCACAAGCAGTTAAATATAGAGGGTACCTACAAACACAGCCCAGTTACCTCGCTGCTTGTAGGTGCTTTAAACCAAGAGGAAGTGACAATGAAGTCTTCACACTCTCTTTAATTATAGCAGCCTTTATGTAACAGTGTCAGATAAATGTGTTTTAGAATAGGTGGCACCTCACTTCCTCCAGAAGAACTGTCAAATTAGGCCCTACCAGACTAATTCATTACTTGAAATTTAAAGAATTAAAGCACGCCATCCAGCAGTCTCTTTGAAGAAAACCTTTAAACGCGCAGAATCCTCTGTGCCATACCCCCAAACAGCGCAGTACTTCTTCCTTTTGAAACAGGAATACAGACTGAATCATCTGATAGCTTCAGGACTGCCAAACCCCACGAATGTCATCGGTTCTCGTTGCTGGTGAGATGTGGGAAAACAGGGTTAGTGGGGATCTCGAGAGGTCGTCTTCTTCGTACCTCCACCCCACGGCGGGAGCTGTTGTTACTGAACCCGATGCTTATCTAATCTGTATTATGAAACAGAGAGGAAGAAATTGCTTTAGAGGGAGCAGGGGTAAGCAACTGGGCTATGCCAAATGACTTAGAAGAGTGAGGAATGGGACTTCTTCCAGCAGATGGAAGCGAGCTGTGCCTTAGGTGGATTGCTGGAGAGTGCTGACAGGCCTTTTCCATCCTATTAACGAAATACAGACTGGGGCTGTTCTGCTGAGTTCAACAAGAGCAGCATCATATGGGGGAAAGCAATTTCCTTCAGCAGGCCCCAGAATTGGGGCGATGGAAGATCAAACCCAATGCTCGTGCTTTGTGTGAGGTATCCTGATGAGGACTGCGGGTTTTGGCGTCTTCTGCGTGCCTAAATCTGCTGGAAGGAGCGGGTCCGTATCCAAACACGCTATTAATATAACCACAAATGCTGTTTGTTAATATGCCCTCGCCCTCTGCGGGGTAGTGCCTCACTACCCCTAAGTGATGCTGAGAGCCCAGGATTGTTGGAGCAGGAGGAGGCCATCAGGACCTTCAGGCCTCCTTCCCTCAGCTGCGCTTGGGTTTTGTAGCCTCAGGGTTAATTAATATCCCTGTCCATCCCCATCCACCGCAGCAGCACAAGAGGCACCGAGGCCTGCGGTCCTGCCGCACCGCGGTAGCGACGGTGAAATCCCAGGTGAAAGGGAAATGTGTTCGAGTAGGAGAAGGAGAGAAGTTGCTGACTTACATTCTGGCTTTGCGCACTGCGGTGCCGAGGCATTTTCTTGACTCGGCAATCTGGTTCCTGCGCATTTATTCCAAGAGCACTTCAGTGTGTTTATGCAAATAGTTCATCGCTACATCTCCTCAAAGAGCTGCGCGAGTGCTGTCGTTTGATTGTGTAATCATTAGATTGGGCTTTAAATCAACTTTCCTGTGGTTCTCTACAAAATTCATGCCCTGGGAAACAAAAAACCCACAGTATTCCCACATTTGGATAGCTCAGAAATAACTGAATAATTGATATTCAGGAAAATACGGATGCATGTCTCAAAGAGACCTCCTTCGTACTTCAGAAAGGGTTGGCTCTAATAAACAAGGAGAATATGAATAATCTCTGGTGGGACCAGAGTATTTGGAGGAAGCCAAGTATTTCTGTGGGATGCTCAAAATATTCTGACTGCAAAGCCCATCCCTTACCCCACCCCTCAATAGGGTGCAATAAGATCTTGGTTTTAATGTTAATGCTGGCTCAAAACAGCTTAATTACCTTTGAGTCCAGTCTGTTAGGTGGCCCCTAACTTCAGGAGGAACTTTTTCTTTGCAATAATTCTTGAGTTTCGTGGTGTGGTTCCCATTTCTGCTCAGGGAGACGTTTTGGTAGGTGGTATTTGAGGGCAGGTGTAGTCAATCGCTGTTGTTTGCTCTTGTTTTATGCAGAATTTCTATGTACTGCATTTATTTGAGGCCAGAAGACCGTGTGTGTGTTGATGAACACAGCGGTGTCCATCTGTGCCATGTCCCCAGTCACTCACTGGTCACGAGCATGGGAAGGGAGCAGGACTGACTGGGCTTTACCTGCTTGCTGCTGTTTCCCATTCAGCTCCGAGTCCAACGCGCTTTTTGGGCAAGTCCTTTTAACTTCAGACTCCTTATGAAGGCTGTAAAAAGAAGGAGGCGGCTTCTCATTACCCAGCAATCAAAATATACGGCCCTTAATGTGATTCTAAATGATATCTTCGTATTTAAGCCATGTGAACGCATGTTATGCATCTTCAGCAAAGGGGTAGCCTGGGTTTTGGCAGATGCGTTGGGTAAGCCCTATAGAAGCTGGATTGGTTTGTGGGTTTTGTTTACATCTCCTTCAAGGTCTCCCATTAAAAACAGAGACCGGAGTGCTTCGGAATGCCCATTTTAGAGGGTTAGACCTGGACAAGGCTCAGTTCAGCTCATTTCCCATTGTGTGTCTCCATCCAGTGTCTCACAGCTCTGTGTGCACACAAACACGGAGGGGTTCTGGGGTGCTTTGGCATTAGCCAAGTGCAGGCTGAAGAGGACAGGCACCAGTGTCTTTACAGCCCGAGGACAGGGATTTCCCTGCCTAATAATATCAGATATCAGTATTTCCTTTTGGAGGCAGGCCAGGGACGAGTGAGATCTCTCAAAACCCTCAGTTGGTGCGTGACCCCCAGCTGGTACTGGAGTGGATTTTTCAAATATTCGTTTGAACCGCTTCGTGGGAAGATGACCTAAAAAAGATGAAGCTTTCAACTGTCTCCCATTGTACTCTCTCTGTTTTGCCTGTGCTAAGCTATCCCGTGTGTTGAACCCGAAGAGATTTGACTTTCTGGAAGCCGACAGAGATGACCACCTTTTGATTTAGAGTTTCTCTGTATTACAGGTATTCGTATTTTTGCATTTTAGACACATGCCTTGGGAAAAAACCCATATAAATACAGAGGTTCGTGTGTTTTTTGGCTCTTCTCATAATTTTCTCCAACCTAGACCATGAAAACAGGCATTAGATGTTTTCTGCCAGACCTGCCACAGCGTTGCAAGCAGACTGGGAAAGAGGAACTTGAGGCTCCTCGAGGCTGAGTCAGAGCCCCTACCCTAATTAAACAGCCTGAGCACTGTATTTTAGGCGCCTAAGCTGAATGCTTGAAGTAGGTTGTGCAACTGTCCCTTATGTTTAGATCTTTTTCAAGTACAATCCCTATTTAATGAGCTGTGTGTATTTTTATAGCATCTTTTAGGAGCCTTTCAAGTTGAGTCATTAAATAGATATTTTTAATAACCTGTGTGACTTAAAAGGACAGTGTGAAATGTAAGTACTGGAAATCAAATAGTGATTCCCCTGACTTCTGAATTAAATGATTTCATTACAAATTTACGTGACGTTCAGACGCTGTTTTTCTTCTTGTTCTTGTGATTTCATGGCCTTTTTTTGTTTTGAGCTGACAAATGATTTTGATGTGGCACTTAGAAATTCCTTCTTGTTTTACGTTTTAATTATAGTCTCCCCCCCAGCAATGTATTTATTTCTTTACATTTGTAACATCACAGATCTTAAAGGTGGGGAGGGGAAGGGACCTGCTCTGTAGCACAAGCCCTGAAAATGGGTCCATTAAGTCCTGTATAGGGAGATTAATGAGGATTTTAAAGACAATCTTAGAAGCTGAAATCCTCATCCACCTGAACAGCCTTGCTCATGAAGTGCCCCAAAACACGTTGGCTGTATTCTCCAGCCCCAAGGTAACCCTCAGAAACAGGAGGAGCTGCTCAGTCTCCACGGCTATTTCACATTTGGCCAGTCAGCATCACTCCTAGAAGAGGTAAATCGGGAATAAGACCATAACTTTGGGGAATCTGTGATGAAATTTGTAAGAGATTGTGAATATGGGGAGAATAACACCTTTGGCTTTGCTTCAGGATGTCTGCTGGATGCTTCCCAAGTGTTTAGTGGTAACTCTGCGGAACTAAATTAAGCCTTTGGAAGGAATAGCAGATGAAGCAAATGGAAAAGAAAGTTAGGAAGTGTTTGTGAACACAGAGGCGTTCGGTCTGATTGCACCAAAGATGAGATTTAAAATAGTTGTTTTTATAAAGATAGGAAATAAATTGCAAATTATTTCGCTGTAGTTCTTTTTTATTATTTATTTCCTTTTTTATCACGTACACTTTCTACACTTGTCACTGCAAGTTCTGACGTTCTGGGAAGGAGAAATACTCAGTAGTTAAGCATGTGAGATGGGAATACGAGAGACATGCAAGTGAAGGGCTGGCTTTGCAGGTCTCTTGCTGTGTGACTGACTGTTTTAGACCATAAGCTTCTCTAAGGCCCACACTTATGCTTTTTAAATTCTTAATGTTTAGGGTTTGGCTGGTTTGTTGTCAGACCTCAGGTAGGGGGTAAGTGGGGGAGTGTGTCTCCTCAGAAACGCCGATTTCTGGGATCTTGAAGAAGCGAGGCTGCGGCAACCAAATAAATCAACACCCCCGTTATTTGCCTTCCCTCGCCTCCTCCTCGGGCAACCTGGCAGGAGGCGGTCCCGGCGCCTGCAGGCAGCGGCAGCCTCAGGGCCGCGGCC
>NW_010199251.1:0-2754 GCF_000695765.1 Mesitornis unicolor
AGCCATTCTGTCATTCTGTGGTTCTGTAATGCCAGCAGGGCTGCAGTCAATCCCAGCGCAGGGCAGTTGTACGGCCTGGGGCACCATGGCACACACAGCCCTCGTGGAGCGGATGGGCTGTGGGGGGCTCCTCAGTGTGTTGGGAAAACAGCTCATTGCTCCTTTGTGTAACGTTTTGTTACCAGATTCACTCGAGTTTTAAACAAAACAGGTTTGCCTGCCTTTTCATTTTTGGCTAAAAATACTTGAAGTCCTTAAAAGTCCCAGCCTTGTATAATTCAACTTTTTGGGGGGTGCAGGGTGTTATTTACACCCTTTTTGGGGCTGCTGCAGTCGCCGGGCAGGCAGCGAGTTTCCCAAGCGGGAGGTTTGGAGAGCTCCATCAGTTTTTGGATGGAAATGCTTTGCTTCCAAAGCTGGCTGCAGCTGACAACTTTGGCGCAGCACTAAATCCTGAAGCAATTAAATGTATCAGCAAAGCGGGATGGTTGGGGTTTTTATTTTTTGCTTTTGTGAGGTACTTTGCCAGCTGTTGTTTATGGGGAAAAATCCTAAATCCTTTTTATGAGAACTCTTTTTAGGTTTCTTTGTGTTTGGGGCTGGTTTATACATTATGCATTAGCGCGGGAAGGCAAAACATTTATTTGCCAGCATGAATATTTAGGGGAAGAATGAGCAGGAATCAGTGAGAAGTGTATGTGGGTATTTAGGCAGAGATGTGGAAGAACGTCCCCAGCACCAGGACTGATTTCATGGCGCCCAGAGACAGGAGGGAAACGCTGAATATTTCGTAACCGAAATGACCGTTTTTGGAGGAAACCAAGCACGGCTGAGCTTGGTGAATGATGTTTTCTGAGATACTTGCTTTATAAAGCACTGTTCTGAGAAGTAGGTGGTTCTTTACGCCGTTCCTCCTCTTTTTCCTGCCAGCGACAGGGTTTTGAGGGGAGCTCTTGGTGCGCCATAGGGGTAGCGCTGCTGTTGAAGGAGGCCCTGCACCTGAAGAAGTTAATTGTATTGCTGGCTGATTGCGAAAAATTACCACCAAATGACAGTTTGAGAGCTGGGCTATCTTGGGAATGTTGCGAAAACCCCAAATGCTGTTCAAATGGAGCCGGATGAACCGGGGGTCGCTGCCGCAGCAGGCGCTAGGCCCAGCTCAGGGCTCCTGGGCCTGCTCCAAAGGCCTGGCGTGTCCAGCACAGACCGAGCTCTGATAAGTTTCGCTGTTCTTTTATTAAAAAAGGTGTTTCTCCAGCAATGCCCAGAAAAACCCAAACCACCCCAGCACCTCGGGGCTTGGCTGGGAGTTGTAACATGAATTTGAACGAAGTACAGCTGGCAGCAGGCAGCCCGGGCCGTGAGGCCTGCGCGGCGTTTCAGCCTGGCGTTCGCTGCAGGGAGAAGCTGTGAAGCTTCCCGAGGAGAATTGCTGTGGAAACGGGGCTGACCTTTACAGTCACAGAGTAACACAGCGTCCCGTTCCCTGCAGGAACACACAGCAGTAAATAAGGATCGCAAAGATGGGACTTTTCAAGGTTTGGAAACGGAGGGTTTTCTGGTTTTGGGGCCTTCTGCCCCAGTGTTAAATGGAGATTGCTGCTCAGCGTTTCGAGGACCCGTGTGGATGGGGTCTGGCTGGTTGAAAGCAGCAAACCCAACTCCCAGAAGGGCCCGCGATTGTGTCTGCAGAAAACGTTACTCGCCCCACAGCGTGTCCTGAAATAGTCATGTTTGTGTGGTGTTCTGGGGGTGGCTCAGCTGGAGCATGTGTACGGCTGTTAAAACTGTCAGCGCCAAAAAAGGGAATCCACGCTGAGCTGACAAATACGGACTCATCCTTTAATTTGGATAAACGTTACCACTGCAATTTGGTTTTCTTGTGTTGTGCTGTAGGCTTTTTTGGCAGGGGTTTTATGGGAGACAAGGAATCACAGAATGTGAGGAGTTGTGAGGGCCCTGGAAAGCTCCCCCAGTGCAACCCCTGCCACAGCAGGATCACCAGAGCAGTCACACAGGAACACGGCCAGGGCTTTGGGGGTCTCCACACAAGGAGACTCCACAACCTCTCTGGGCAGCCTGGGCCATGCTCCAGAACCCTCACACTGACAAACTTTGGCCTCATCTTCAGCTTGAACCTCCTGTGCTCCAGCTTGGGACCATTGCCCCTTGTCCTGCCATTGGCCATCCCAGAGCAGAGCCTGGCTCCTTCCTCCTGACACTGCCCTTTCCCAATGGATCCCCAGGAATGAGGGCACCCCTCAGTCTCCTCTGCTCCAAGCTCCAGAGCCCCAGCTCCCTCAGCCGCTCCTCAGCAGGAGATGCTCCACTCCCTCCATCACTTTGTGGCCCTGCTGGACTCTTTCAAGCAGTTCCTGTCCTTGAACAGCAGTCCGTTTATTAAGATGCTTCCCTCCAGCCTTTTTGAGACGATGTCCTTAGTTTTGCCAAAGGGTACAAGATGCATTCCCCAAAACCCCCTTGTGGGCTCCCCGAGGTGATGGTACCACACCGGGTCCGTGTGTCCCCGCACAGGGTGTTTGACCACGCGTCGGGTGAGGACGGCAGCCGGGGCGGGCGGTGGTACCCGTGTGTCATCAGCCCACCCCGTCCTCTTGTTGGGGTCCCTGGGCTGACGTGGGGGCAGCGTCCCCAAACCGGGACACCCGATGTGTCCCTGTGTGTGCGTTGTAATCCCCTGGCCCTGACCCGCGCCCTCTCTGGGGTCTCCCCAGCACCCCCTCTCCTGTCCCA
>NW_010199251.1:2764-8685 GCF_000695765.1 Mesitornis unicolor
GGGGTGGGAGCCGTTGGCACACAGGGGTGTGTGGTTAATTGTGAAGTAATCAGTGCATTGGTGGTGTCACCTCGGCAAGGCTCGGCCCCATCTGTTCACTGTGGCAGGGAGGTGGCCCGGAGGATGGAGATTTATCCCCCAAAACCAGGGAGAAGAGCTGCAGTGAAATCCCATAGCAAAGGGCTCACCCCTGTGACAAAACCAGTGTCGTGCTGGGTGTTTGTGCCTGCGCAGACGTGGTTTGTGGGGTCTGCAGCAGAGCCGTACCGGGACGGGGTGCACTTGAAATGAGGGCTCAGCTGAACCCTGCCAGCGATCCCTGGCTTTGACACACGGGTACCAAACCAGACACAGTCATTGCGCATCTCCGAGCGCACGAAATCGGTTTACGGCCCTTATGTAAGGGTGCGTCACGCGTGCCCTGGACGGAGAGGATGATTAAAAACGCAGAACCCTTTAATAGGGGGAATTTCTCAATTTCTCTGAGAGAAGCAAAACCACAAGGGCATTCCCTGCGCTGGGGTTTTAAATTAACTTGAGTTTAATTTGTTGCATTCATTTTAGTTCATCAGCCGGGCGAGGGTGGAGATGCGTCAGAAAACTAAGCTGTACCCCTTAGAAAAAGGGCAAACCAAAGCCTTACAGCTGCTGTTACGAGGAATTACGAGGTTGGTTAAGAAGGGAAAAAAAAAAGGAGATTTTTTTAAAGCCAGTATTTATTTATTTGCTTTCGGGTTTGGGAAACATTTTCAAGCTCTCCTCTGCATCCATGAGGACTCAGGAGTGCTGTTTGGTTGTGTTTATGGTTTTGGGGGTTCTTATAACTTCCACGTGACGAAAAGGGGTTTGATGCTGTGGCTGTGCGCGGTGGCACCGAGTGAAGGCTACGGGGCAGTGCCAGGGCGCGGGATGCGATGGGATGGGACGGGGATGGGAGGGAGGAGCGGATGGGATGCGGATGAGCCTGGGCACGTGGCCGAAGGGACCACGCATCCCCAGGGCCGCACCATAAAACCTATTGGGGGTCAGCACCCGGTGGGTTTTGGGGCCGGGTCTGTGGGGTTCCCTTTTGGTGGAGGATGTCTCTTGGGTGCCGATGGTTTTGCCCTGCGGGGATGGAGCAGCCCCGTTGGAGGGCTCACGTGTGTGGTGAGATGAGGGGCGCGGGGAGCTGAAGGGCACCGTGCGCCCTTGGCCGTCTTCTCCCGATTTCGGCGTGGGGGCGCGGTGCGCCGGGCAGAGGATGCTGGGCTGCGCCCAGAGCCACAGGCATATGGCAGCAGCGGCGGTTGCCGTGGCAACCCTCGGCAGCACCGCATCACCAGTGCTGTCACATTTAAGCTTTTCAAGGCTTTTTGGATTTCGGGGATTACGTAACTTCGGAGAGGTTAGGCTGGGGCTCGGATCTAATCAGCGTTCGTGGTCTTAGGTGAATTAAATTTAGAAAAACAAAACCCCGGCAATCTCACAGCAGCCGGTTTCGGTGGCGGGGCAGGGCCCCCGCGGCGTTAGGGATGCTCCCTGCGAGGGCATCGCTGTGTGGGTACCAGGGATGCTGACGCCTTGCTCCCCTCCTCTCCCTGTCTGGGTGTCACCCCACAGCGGGACACGGGGAGGGAGCAGGGGCTGCCTGTGGCGGGGAGCACACCGGGGATGGACAGGTTTCGTGCTGTCCCCGAGCTGGTGAGGGTTTCTGAAGAGCCTTGTGGGGTCAGGACACCGGATTAGCCCCAGTTCGGCCGTGCCGGGGTCAGGAGGTAATTCGGATTCACACAGTGCAGGGGTGCACACAGGCATTGCCGTGCTCCAGGCCGTGTGTTGGCACTCCCAGCAGCGTGCGTGCCCTCGCCGCAGCCCCGAGCAGCGGCAAACCCGGTCTCCTAAACGCTCCCATGGGGTTGGGTACACCCTGCTTTGACCATGGCGTAGATGTGCAGTGATCCTGGCCAGGTCCTGCTTGCCTGAAGCGCAGTCTTTGGTTCCTTGGTGGATTTGTCCGGACCGCTGAGCCTTATGTGGGGCAGAGGGGGCTGTGGCGTGGGCCACCCCTGCTCTGTGTCACTTGGCCGCGTTGCAGCCGCCGCGGCACTTGAAATAGCTCCGTGAAATTAATTCCCCAAGCCCGTCCCGCTGCCCGGAGGTGCTCGGCACGGGGTTATGCACAGCTTTTGATTCCAGGCGTCTGACAGAAGGAAAGGTTTCGATGAGGAGGAAGCCAGGAGTCTGCTGCAGTCCCTCGTTCCCTCAGTCAGCATCTGTGCCCTGAAACAGGTACCCAGCTGTGCCTGCTAACGACGGCTGTAACAGAGTGTTCCCGTGCGGCTGACTCTTAATTCCCACATTTATCCTGCTGGAAAATGCTCTGCGGGGCAGACAGCAGCGCTCAGCGTTCCCCAGCTGCCAGTTAACTCCTCGGTCTGCTCTGGGAGTCAGTTAAGGGAAAGCCGTCAGTTAAAAGGGGATTAGCAACAGCGTTAGCGTTTCTCGTCTTGTGAGGAAGTTGTTCTCGCCTCGGCTGTGCTCCTGAGCACAGTGATGAGTCTGCCGCAAACACCCGCCTTTGGCCATGGGGGTCTGACTGCTGGGGCCCTTTTTTGGGGGTGGCGGGGCTGATGCGTGCGGCGTTTTGGGGAAAAGCGGGCAGAATGAGCCTGTTCTCCTCACATCTCACCAAGGCCTGGCCTAGGTCTAAACTTGCACGTGTGGATTTTAACAGGCGTGTGCTGAAGCGATGCCCACAGCCGGGGATGCTCTGGATTCCCAGGTCAGGGTGAGGACTGGATGCTCCTGAGAGGAAAAGCCGCAGTGCTTGCCCTGCTTGCTTTGCAGCCCGTGCGTTGCCTCCAGTTGAGGACCTGAAGGCTCTCGCAGCCCTTGGCGCTGCAGCTGCCGAAAAGGGACCCGATTGTCCGATCGTCCTCGCCTGTGAGCTCCCAGCCCCTGCTCCATGTCCCCTGCTCCCAGCTCACGCTTGAGCAGTGACACGGTTTGTGTCGTCCCGGGGTCTCCTCCAGCACCGACGTGCATTTGTGGCAGCAAGGCCTTAAACTTAAAAGTTTAAAGCAAGGCTTTAAACCTTAAAAGCCTCTGCAGTGCCAGACGGGCACGATGAATAACCTCGTTGGTTTTCTGATGCGCTGGGCACCGAGGGGACGGTGCAGCCTCTCCAGGGATTTCGGAACCCGATGCTATTACCATTTTGTCACCGCCATTCACGCCGAGCTGTGAGCAGCCAAACCTGGCACCCGCAGGGACTTGGAGATTTCCTTTTCCCGTCGATGCAGGCAGGGGATCCGTGTCCAGCGTGGCATGGTGGTGACGTTGCTGTGCTGAGCGGTGCCTGGTGAGGGCAGGAGTTGACACCCGTGGGGGGTCTGGGTGGTGGAGGCCTCGTTTCTTCCACAATGAGGGGCTTGTCCTTCCTGTGTCGCTCCTTTCCAGCCTTTCCCAGCCCCCCGTGCCCCTGTGTGGTTGCCCCATCCCGGCAGCGACAGCACCGAGGGCGCTGGGAAGGACTGGATGACAGCTGCTGCTGGGCAAAGGAAAACCCTTCGTCTTGCTCCTGGTTCTGTGGTGCTTTCCTGGTAGTTGGTTGCATTCGCTGTTCTGCCGAATAATTCTTCGTGTGTGTGTACTTAAGGACTGTGCGCCGTGGTTTGCTGTTAAACACAGCATACTTTTCCTGAGACGTGCAAGGCTGAAAGCATCTTGCAGGAGGTTTTGAAATAATGTAGTAACATCTAGTGAGGCGGTAAACCCCACAGGCAATGCAGAGCAAGTCTTGAGAGAGGCTGGATTTGTTTCTAAACACCGCGTAAGAGCCGCAGACCTGGGCTCCGTCATTCAGCGTTCGTGATGTTAATGATTTACAGCAGTGAATGTTGAGTTGGTGCTGGGTTTCTCTGGAGCAAAAGATTGCCTGGCTCTGAAAGCAGTGACTTATCTCACAATCTGAGGGGAGGCACAGCATGAGAATGAGGGGAAAAACTGAGCCAGCGCAAACCAGTGCGGCGAATCCCTTGCAAGGCTGGCAGGTTCTGCTGGGGAGCAGCACGCAGTGCTGGCCCTGGCCTGGCAAAACGCTCCTGGGGTCAGGCAGCAAAACCCGGCCTTTCTGGAGCAAAGCAGACCACGGTTGTGCCATTTCCCGATGGTGCTGCCCTGCACGGCTGCCCTCTGCCCAGGCCCGGCTCTGGCTCCCTCTGCCTGGACCCAGCTCTGGCTCCCTCTGCCCAGCCCCCGCTCTGGCTCACACTTCCCAGGCCCGGTTCACATTTCCCAGGCCTGGCTCTGGTTCACATTGCCCAGGCCCGGCTCTGGCTCCCTCTGCCCAGGCCCGGCTCTGGCTCCCTCTGCCCATACCCAGCTCTGGCTCCCTCTGCCCAGGCCCGGCTCTGGTTCACATTTCCCAGGCCCAGCTCTGGCTCCTTCTGCCCGGGCCCAGCTCTGACTCCCTCTGCCCAGGCCTGGCTCTGGTTCACATTTCCCAGGCCTGGCTCTGGTTCACATTGCCCAGGCCCGGCTCTGGCTCCCTCTGCCCAGGCCCGGCTCTGGTTCACATTTCCCAGGCCAAGCTCTGGCTCCCTCTGCCCTGGGTTTTGGTGGAAGCCATTTGCTGTCACCTATGTCCTGGCATTCCCGCAGTAGGTGTGTGAGGGTCTCTTGACAGAATCACAGCATCCTTAAGGTTGAAGGGGCCTCTCAGATCATCAGCTCCGGCCGTCAACCCAACCCCACCATGGCCATAAGCGCTGTCGTGCGTTAGCTGGGGCCTGAGGGGGTGGACCCCGATGGTGGCGTGGGCCGTGTCCTCGTCATGGTGGATGGGCTGTTGCTGTGCCGCGGCTTCCCCGCTGCCGTCCTCACCTGGAGCTTCTGGGCATTATTTTAATGTGTTTTAGCAAAGCACACTTATTTGTGTACGTCAAAAGACACATCATCTGGAAGAAGAGTGTCATACCTGGCATGATTCATAACCAGATGGCGTTTTACTGCCTGGGGAGAGTTAATCTCCTAATCTGTTTGTCTTTTACCTGTAACTGCGTATGAAAGGCAACTGTTATTTTAAGGAAAATGATTAAAAAACCCCAACCAAACAAAACAACAAAAGCCAAAACATTTTTACTTAACTAATATCATTAGAGCCCATGTACAATTTTGGGTTGCTAAACCAGACGCTCCCACGAGTGCCTCCAGCAGCCCTGTTCAGAAAGTTGTCCATGCAGGTAGCAAAAAGGCTGCGACCTTTCCTTTCTCCAAGAAAAAGATCGCGGTTGTGGAAGATCAGGCTGAAAAACTTCTTCATAAGGAGAGGAAAACATTTCAGTGGAGTAACTGCATCCACCTCAGTTCGAAGGTCAGCGCAGGTACGGTCACCACCACGTTCAGCAGACCCTAAGTCTGAAGTAAGGGACCTCTCTGCAGGAGCCTGGTGGCAAAGCCCTGCTGGTCCCATGGGGACAGAGTGGGCAGGGACAGGGTGAGCAGGGACAGGGTGGGCTGGTCCTGTTGGGATGGGATGGGCAGGGACAGGGTGAGCAGGCCCCGTAGGGACAGGGTGGGCAGAGGCGGGGTGAGCAGGGACAAAGTGAGCAGGCCCCATAGGGACAGGGTGGGCAGGGATGGGGTGAGCAGGCCCCATAGGGACAGAGTGGGCAGGGACAGGATGAGCAGGGACAGGGTGAGCAGGCCCTGTTGGGACAGGGTGGGCAGGTATGGGATGAGCAAGCCCCATAGGGGCAGGGTGGGCAGGGACAGGGTGAGCAGGGACAAGGTGAGCAGGCCCCATAGGGACAGGGTGGGCAGGGATGGGGTGAGCAGGCCCTGTTGGGACATGGTGGGCAGGGACAAGGTGAGCAGGCCCCATAGGGACAGGGTGGGCAGGGGTGGGGGGAGCAGGGGCAAAGTGAGCAGGGCCGAGC
>NW_010199251.1:8879-14918 GCF_000695765.1 Mesitornis unicolor
CATAGGGACAGGGTGGGCAGGGACCGATGGAGCTGGCCCTGTCAGGACAGGGTGGGCAGGCCCTGCTGCGTGGTCCCTCTCCCGAACTGCCCAGACTGCAGTGGGGGCGATGGCAGAGGCCTGTGCCGTGGAGCGGTTCCCCTGCGGCGTTGATCCGATGGTCTGCTCTGTTTGTGCTCTGCCTCCTTCACGGACGCCAGCAGCGGTTTGTCACTGCTGACAGGAACACCAGGAGGAGTCGCTTGGGAAGCAGCCAGGTGGGTTTTACTGCAGCCTGGACATCCTCAGCAATACGGCCTGGTCACTGGTGATTTCCCAATCCTCACTGTTTTGTCGGAGCAGAGAGAAGGCAGCTCGACTTTGAGACGTGGTCTGAGCTGGCTCTTGCTGCACGCAGACAGCAGTCGTGGTTTTGGGTGTGAGCTGAGCGCCTTGGGCAGCCTAAAGGAGAAGATGCCCAATGACCCAATGGCTTTTGGGCCAGTGTCCATGTCACCGGGCTCTGGAGGACGACTCAGCTCACCCCTGCTCTGTGCAGTGAGTGGAGAGCAGGGTTTATTCCTGAAGGGGACCTCACCCCGAGGTTTGCGAACATAGGGTGGATTTATGCCATTTCTGAGCAGAAAGGGAGTAAATGAATCCCACTGCGAGGATCTGCACTGCCCTAAAATTTTACCCTCCTGCAGAAGGCGGCAGAAGGCGGCAGGCTGGAAACAGCTCACTCGAGGAGGTTTGAGTTTGGGGCCCTGGGAATGGTCCTTTGTCATGCAGCTGTAGATGAGTTTTGTGCAGAAGTCGGAAGGTGCGGAGCTGGGAGGCGTCAGGAGACAGAGGGAGACTGGGCTGCCCTAAGGATGAGCCCAGCAGCCCCAGCTCCGGGACCAGAGTCGGACTGAGAGTCAGTAACGTGTCTGTGGGTAAATACGGGCTGGAAAACAGAGATTTCTGGCTGTGAGGTGGTGTTCTGGAAGAGCTGCACAGAAAGAGTTGAGGGAAAACCAGGCCAGTCCCAGCTCAGATCCAGTGAGGTGCACCCCAAAGAATGGTGTTTGTGGGGGTACCGGGAGCCCCAGTGCACCGCCTGCACGGACACATGGCTGAGGGAGTCCCTGCTCGAAAGCCGAGGGGTCTTGGTACCTGTATGGATTTTGGGTCATGTTTCCTATCTGGGATGTGTGGCGTTCCCAGGACAGCAGCAGAGAGCACCAGGATCCCGGTGCCTGGCTGGGGACACATTTCTCTCCTGCTGACCATGGTACCATAAGGTGACAGAGATCAAGGCAATTTCGGGTGACCCTGTTGTGGTGCAGGGTGGTCACCTCCTCTGCTTGGTCTCCAGCAGAGCCCTTCCTCCTGCTTGTGCTGCAGCTCGATCCTGTGCGCTGCCGATCGGTATCTGCTCGGCGTCTGGCCCCTACACTCCCGGTGACCCGCCTGCCGCTGTGGTGTGCGCCGCGTTCTCCTGACACGTCTCCCTGCTGAGCACGTTGTGGTGTTTTGGAGTCAACACGAGGGCAAACGGTAAAAACCCAGAACAGCCGCCAGGGATGGAGGTGAAACGTGAACTCTGTGGCTGGTGTTGGAATGGGAGACCTCATTCATGTTTATAAATATATAAAGGGTGAGTGTCACGAGGATGGAGCCAGGCTCTTCTCGGTGACAAACAATGATAGGACAAGGGGGAACGGACACAAACTGGAACACAGGAGGTTCCACTGAAATTGGAGAAGAAACTTCTTCTCAGTGAGGGTGCCAGAGCCCTGGCCCAGGCTGCCCAGAGAGGTTGTGGAGTCTCCTTCTCTGCAGACATTCAAACCCCGCCTGGACGCCTTCCTGTGTAACCTCATCTGGGTGTTCCTGCTCCGGCAGGGGATTGGACTGGATGAGCTTTGGAGGTCCCTTCCAATCCCTGACGGTCTGGGATTCTGTGATTCTGTGATCTTCGGCCTGGCTGCCCTCTCTGGAGGGGGCAGGCGTGTTTGGGCAGGCCTGGGGGTGTCAGTCACTGGTGTGTTTTGTGGGTACAGCCACTGATGGATCCACCGGCTGTGGGTGTTTCACCTGGAGTCCCAGCTGCAGCATGGACCATTGCTCTGCATCCTCGCTGTGGTGTGTGATGGGCACGAGCAGGACCTGCCTGCCGTGGACTGCTCCAGTCTGCTTTTTAAATTAATTTAAACTCTTCGGTCTCCACAGTCCGCTGAAGTCAGACGCAGTCAGCGTGGATGATCTATGAGGTGCTGAGTAGCAGGTTCAGAGGGCCTTCTGTGCCGTATAGGACACGTTTGCTGTAGGAACAGCACCCGAAATCAATCAGCAGAGCATTAATTTTGTGTCTTATCCCTGTTCCACCACCAGCCAGGTGGGTAAAACTGGTGCCCCATGCTTTTGTTCACTAAGACAGCACCAGTGGGTGCTGCTGTCTGTGCAGGACGTGGTGCAGCGTGGGCGAAGCCTCCTGACCTTTCCTGAGGGACGCGTGTGTGACCGCGTGTTTCTCCTGTCCCGGAGCATCGCTGCCTGCCCGGGCCCACGCTTTGAGGTGTGAGGCCGTACACAAGTGCTGTGGGAGCCGGGGGTCGTTAGCAGTGTAATTAATGGGTGGGAGTCGAGGAAGAGCGATGGGTATAAGGCCGATGGGTATCGCTGTGTTTGTGCAGGTGGAGATGGGCACAGGGTTACGATGTGAAACTGAACCCCAGAGGAGCAGGAAATGGCCTGAAGCAGAGGGGTGATTTGTGAGTGGTTTATATTTCTGGCGGTTTCCTGTTGGTTTTTTGGGTTTTTTTAGGAGCTGTTGCCCCTGTGCTTTGAGTGACGGTACCTCAGCAGAGCGTCGGGGCATTCCCTGCAGCCCCGGTGTCAGGGAGCCTGCTGGATGCCAGCTCGTGCGCTGCCTCGATGGACAGCTTGACAAGCACCAAAATGCTGCTGAAATTAGAGTTTTGAGGCCAGGGCGTTGGTTGGGGGTTCCTCCTGTTTTAAACAGAGAAGTTTCAGCCAGATCTGCTCAACAAAGCCCTGTAATGGGAATGGCTGAAACTCCATGGATCCCCTGAAAGCGTTTCCAGCCCCAGTCTAAATGAACTCGTTATGTTTCAGCTTGGCAGCAGTAAGGGGAACGACGGGGAAGGGGGAAAAATCTCAGTTAACAGAGATCTCAAAAACACCTTCAGAAATGTTCCCAAACCGCCACAGCTCCCCTTGGGATCCTGTCCATGTGGTGGAGAGCTCGGTCATGGGTATCAAAGGGTTCAGAAGGGAAACCTTGGCCACTGCAGGAAAACCAGCTCTGCGCTGGCCCAGCCCAGGGCAGCCCTTCAGGAAAGCCCTGGGACAACGCATGGCGTGGGGATGGGGATGGGGATGGGGATGGGGATGGGGATGCTTTCCCGTCACCTCCTGCCAGGGCGCTCGGCTCTACCCATTAATGCTTCCCTATGGCTCTTGCAAGAATATTCTGCTTCATGGCCAGTGCAGCCCTGCCATGGGGAAACAGTGTTCTCATGGGGTTCATCTCTACAGAGGTGGGTTAGGAGGTCAGTGTCAGGAGGAAGGAGCCAGGCTCTGCTCTGGGATGGCCAATGCCAGGACAAGGGGCAATGGTCCCAAGCTGGAGCACAGGAGGTTCAAGCTGAAGCTGAGGCCAAAGTTTGTGAGTGTGAGGGTTGTGGAGCATGGCCCAGGCTGCCCAGAGAGGTTGTGGAGTGTCCTTGTGTGGAGACCCCCAAAGCCCTCGCTGTGTTCCTGTGTGACTGCTCTGGTGATCCTGCTGTGGCAGGGGTTGCACTGGGGGAGCTTTCCAGGTCCCTTCCCCCTCCTGACATCCTGGGATGCTGTGATTCTGTGAAGCAGCCATGGGCATCTCAACACACGAAGCGTTGACAACAGCTTTGAGGTGTAGCTGTGGACCTTCCCTCCGCACAGCGCAGGAGGAGGCAGAGCTACAGCCGTGCCGTGGGGTCGGGGTGTTCTGAAACACGTGTGTGCTTGGCTCTGATGCTGCACATCCACCGCTCGCCATCTGCGGGGTGCTGCAGCGCGCCTCCCCTCCTGGGCACGGTGCCCTGGCCACGAGCGCTGCAGCACGAGGGGAATTTGGGACCTCAGGTATATTACAGTGATTTTTGGACATTCCCCGTGGCAGCCTCCGGCCCCTGTAAATTTGGTTTTGGAGGGGTTTTACTGGTTTCAAGTGATAACAGCGCATTGGGTCGGCCCCTGCGTGAGGAGTGCGGTTGCTGGGGACAGAGGGAGCGTGGGTTTGCTGGGCTGGGCTGCCCCTGCTTCTGCTGAGTCGGCGTTCGTGTGCGCCTCGTGTCGACTCAGCAGCCTAGAGAAGGGTATTTGTCTGTGTGCGCTCAGCGGTCGGTCCCGTCAGCGCCGTCCGTCTGTCCCCTTCCTCTCGTCCCATCGTCACAGCGGGGTCACACTGTCACTACAGGACATATTCGGTGCACGGGAAGCCAGGGGTGCAGACAGAGCTCGTCTCTTGCTCCTTCAGCCCCGTCCGGTTTCCTGCACCGAGGAGCTCCCTGCGTGGCTCTGGTCACTGCAGATGCAGTAAGTAAGGCAGGCGCTGGATCTGGCCGTATTTCTCTTGTCCTGCAGAGCGGCCAGGAGGATTTTCCTGGGTGAAGAGCTGTGGCTGTGGTCTTGTTAATATTCAGCTGCTCTTTGGTGTTATTTTGCCTCGCTGAGACCTGCCTTGGAGATGTTGCTGGCTCTTCCAGCAGGCTCCGCAGCAGCAGCACTGCAAATCTCTGACATGGGTGACTGACGGCATCTGTGCAGCGCTTTACGTTTCAACCGAGTCATAAATGTACGCTTCCACCCGGGCTGGTGGTCAGACATCGCTGGGCGCGCGTCTGACCTCGGGTGCTGTCGTCCCAAGGAGCGGAGCTGGTGCCCGAAATGAGTCTGCCCTGTGCAGCGCCCGTGGTTCTGGCTGCAGACCAGGGTGAGGGGTGGCAGTGCCTTGCCGTGCTGCGTTCCCGCTGTCATTGGGCTGCGTCTGTCCCCGTTTCGCTGCTGTCGGTGCCTGTGCCTGCTGAGGGGGTTGCTGCTCTGGCTGTGGTGTTCCTGATTTTGCGGTGCCTGTGCCTTTTTCTCCGAAAGCTGTCACTGAAGGAATGCAGCGAGGAGACGCCAGAGCCTCCGCCTGCGTTGCAGAGCGCAGCCTTGCGTCACTGGAGAAGAGCCTTCCTGTGGATCTTGTCCTCGATTCGTGTCAGTAATTATTTCCTCAGCAGTGCTCTCTGTAAGTAGCTCTGCATTCATCTTGGATTACAGCAGCACGGGTCTGTTCACAGGCTGCTCGCTGAGGTTCCCATATTGTGCTTGCCGTAAAGCCTGTCTCCCCGAAGGAGCGCGGCTGCCGGCAGCAGCAGGCTCGGAGGTGCCAATTTTAATCAAAGCCTTTCATTGCAAACGCCATTTCTGGTTTATGTGGGATGACGAGAGTTTCTCAGCACGTGAGCTGGCTGGCTGGACGTAGGGTGTTCGTTACCTCGCTGGCTTGTCGAGCCTCTGTGAGTTCTGGCTGTGTGTGAGACATGGAGAAGGCTCTGCCGAGCACTGCGGTGTTGTCTTCTCGTTTCCTCTAATGTCCCTGCGTCTCACCCCTGCCACAGGGACCTGTCGCTGCCTGCTGCGTGTTGGGAAACCCGGTTTCACCCAGAGATAGCAGCGCTGTTCATAAAACCCCGTAGGTCATTTCGTCCGTCCTTCACCAACAGAACTGTCGAGTCAGGACCTGTTTGGTTCCTGTCTCGTTCTGCTCTGATAACGCAGCCGTGCTCGGTGCAGTTTGCCCTCCGCTGGCTTTGGGCAGGGGTGTGAGGTTCAGGGGAGAGCGCTGGATCTGAAGCTGTCGGTGTGATTACAGAGCTCACTGCTCTGAAGAGTCCCGGAGCCGCTCATCAGGAGCCATGCGGTGTTTTGGAGGGCCCCGCCATGCAGTGGGTTGTTAGCACGCACAGGGGGCCATGAGCACACGTGCAGGGTGTTGTGAGGGACCTGGCCAGGCTGAATCCATGG
>NW_010199252.1:0-2246 GCF_000695765.1 Mesitornis unicolor
GGTCCCTCTGTAGAGCCTTCCTACCCTCGAGTAGTCTAACCTTCCCAAAAATTAAAGGACTGGGGCGCTGCACTGCTCACGGACCATCTCTTGAAAGTTCTTTACTTATGCAGAGCTCTTGGTATCTCACCTCAGCACTTATCTGCTTAGAGAGACACAGCAGAACCTGGATGTCTATTTTAGTAGTCGGAAACACTGCACAACTATAAATGGCTGTGTTATTCTTGCTTGCAGTCGATACAGCTTCAAAACCACGCAGGGTCCTGCAGAGGTTGCTGAGACCAAGAAAAATGCTTGTGCTGGTGCTGCAGGGAGCAGGGTGAAGAGAGCAGGAGATGCTACCCCATCCTGTAACCAGGTGAGTACAACAGGACAGACAAAACTCATCGCAGGGAGGAAAAGGAGTTCCAGCAAATTCACTCATCATCCTGCAAAAAGCAGCTTTTTGATGAGCAATTAATAATAATCTTCCATTATCATTACTACACGTTTCCTCCCCGCTGTGCAACACACCCACCCTGCCCATCCCAGAGACACAGAAAGCCATGGACCATCCCACCTCGATGCAATTACTGCAGCCCACAACCCCTACCTTGTTCCTCCCAAACCTGGATCTGGGGGTTTCACAACGCTGCCGATAAGCTCTGCCACGGCCGTGCCCGTTTAGAGAAGGACACACAGGGGCAAGGGGAAGTGAAACGGCACAGCCAGCGTCACGTCGCGAGTCAGCAGTCGGGGAATGAGCCCAGGAGCCCCACAACAACACAGAAATAAGGACTTCATCGCCGGGCAGCCGCACCAGGCTAAAAATAGAATAACGGCAGTGAAGGAGAAATACAGCACTACCAAAATACCATCCATGACCCCTGGTAGCGGGCTCCTTCGCAGACACTGGCGCTCCCTTTTGCATCACTTTTTCCTGATGTGAAAAGTAAGTTTCTGGGAGCACCTGAAAGATTTGGATATCTACGTAAGACTTACTTTCAAAAATCGCATGGCCAAACCAACCTCAGTGACAGTCAGGTCTCAGTCTTCAGATTTATTTGCTTATTTTTTAAATGTCCTACCAAGTGCTGCTTTTTAGTGCAGCCTGGAACACACTGCAGAGAGCAGAGCAATTACTTTTGCCTCATTAAAAGCCAAATGACTGAGAATCTACTTTCCATGACACAGGCTGTTAGTCAATAGATCAGATTTAAAGTGCGTTTTAGCATTATGATGTCCAATGGCAGGACAAGGCGCAATGGTCCCAAGCTGGAGCACAGGAGGTTCAAGCTGAAGATGAGGCCAAAGTTTGTGAGTGTGAGGGTTCTGGAGCATGGCCCAGGCTGCCCAGAGAGGTTGTGGAGTGTCCTTGTGTGGAGACCCCCAAAGCCCTGGCCGTGTTCCTGTGTGACTGCTCTGGTGATCCTGCTCTGGCAGGGGTTGCACTGGGGGAGCTTTCCAGGTCCCTTCCAACTCCTGACATCCTGGGATTCTGGGATTCTGTGATTATCATACATAGTTTTACAGGTGCCTGCAAGGACCGGATTATGAGACCCAAAGCTTTGCTGTTGGGTTACCCAAAATACTCCGCAAGAACAGGCCTGGGGACGACCAGGCACATACCAAGAAAACTGTTAAAGCGAAAGAAGAGACCTCGCAGAGTAAAAGAAGAACAGCAGGTTGTTGCAAAAACAAATTAAAACAAAACCCCACGCTTGCTCAACTCGCTACGGGCAGGGCAAGAGGAAACAAACATCGCCCTTGGCATCGTGTGTTTATTTTCGCACAGCTCTGTTGCAGGCTGCGGATGGGGGAGCATGGCACGAGCAGGGGCATTCGGGGCCACACAGATGCAGCTTTGAGCACCCCCAAATTTCAGCCACTGGGCGAGCAGGAGCTGCGGCAGGATGTAAAAGAGCAAACCAAAAATGAGGATATGTTCCACCCCCGGCTGAGACCTGAGAGCGTGAGCGAATTCAGAGCGCGAAGCCGCAGGGCGCGTTCCCAGCGCATCGCGAGCATCCCACCACGGACTGGGGCAGGGAGCAGGTCCCAGAGCAGGAAGAGGCGGACACATGCACCCCACCAAAAAACCCACAGCTACAGGTGCCGAATGCTAAATCAGGCCCCAGATGGGTTTTGGGGTACGGCCCCACCGCCCCAGCACAGCGAGGTGTGTGCGGCTTATCCCCACAAAGAAATTCGGCAGTCGCCACTCATGGCCAGCCATGTTTCCAAGCTGGAAGCCGCAGCCCAAAAAA
>NW_010199252.1:2303-4091 GCF_000695765.1 Mesitornis unicolor
TGGAGCATCCTTCCCCTGGAGCCTTCCCAAAATCCCCCCTTTCCCATCAGGCTGTCCTGACTGCTGCGAAATCCCTTGCTTCAGCAGAGAAGAGCTCTCCTTCCCTTTTTGGCTTAAGCGGAGTAATTTAAGAGGAAAAATTGCAGGAGGAAGTTTGCGCTCTCTCGCAGCGCTTAACAGCAAACCAAAGCCGGACGAGCGGCCCCCCACACCTCACGTAAATTTAGGTTTTTTGCCCATTTCTCACTCCCTCGTGCCCTCCCCAGCCCCCGCAGCTGATGCACAGTCAGGGGTGCATGGCGTGGGGTGGTACCCGCCTTTTCCATGGCCCAAACGCAGCGGGGCCCCCTCCGTCTCTCCACTGAGTCACATCCATCACGCCGCCAGCCACGCTCCGCTGCCCGCCCCAGGCACATTTCCTCGGTCAGAAAGGGGGGGAAGCACATGGGAAAGAAAAGGAAAGGAAAGGAAAAAACCAAGCAGAATTGGCAGCACCAATAATTTGGGCTCAGCAAGAAGTGGGGGTTATTCAGTAAATGGTCACGTTTGCAATATAGGGATTTGGGCAGGAGTCAGGGCTTTTCCTCGCCTTGGGGCTGCTCCTACCCCTTGTGTTTTCTCGCACCAAGCCCCTTCCTTCAGGATCCCCCAAAAAGCACCACGCTGCAGCAGGAGAGGAACGGAGCCGAAGCCAGCCCTGCGGCAAGGACCTCTTCTTCACTCCAAAGAAGCAGGACAAACCACGTGTGCTCACCTCTGCTGGCATCCCAGTTATCCCCCCAAAACTGAGGGATGCCGCCACCACCCTCACATCCCTCCCATACCACAGATTTGCAAAGCAAAGGCAGCACCATGGAAATTTCTCTGAGAAACGGCTGCCAGATGCAAAACTGGATTTATTTTCCACGCCAGGTTCGGTGCCTGTTTGGGATTTACATATTTGACGATGCTATGCCAGATGACACGCTAATGATAACATGCTAATGATAACACACTAATGATGCTGGGTGAGCCCAGTGCTCTGCACTTGTCCCTCTTATCCCACACCACACAGGAGCCCCAAACCTGGTGCCCGCTTCTCCCCAGGGTTCCCGCACCTTTCCCTGTCCTGCAAGATGGAAGCTGCTCCCCAGGCATCACCTGGGGAACCCCAAGTGCCCTTCACAGATTGTGAATTTCAGTCCCGAAAGCCAAGGTTTTGTCATTTATTTCCTGGTTGCTGGTACCTGGAACGAAGACCAAGAGGAACTGAGCAGCCACAGTGCCGGTGCCCTGCAGCAGATAACTGGCTCTTCAGCACTTCTCCATTCCCAAAAGCGCAGTTTGACTCAAAATAATAAACCGAGGCTGTCCCTGAATTGTGGCTTTTCCTCCACAGCTCGGCACCAAGGGACTCGCTCCAAGTCCAGGATTAGCTCAACGTCAAAGGACCCTTTTTGGCCATGGTGCCAAAACCTCCAAGAGGTTCACCAGTGGCCACCAAATATTACCAAGTCCTGGCACTGACATCCTCCAGCATGGCACTCCCAGCTCCTCAGGGCATTATTTTGGCTGTGTGGAGCAGGCTGCAAAGCCACGGCTCTCGGGACACGCGTGGAGGGGCAGCTGAAGGCCCCCCAGGACCACAAAAGCGGCTTTGGAGCCAGAGAGAGGTGACACCCCCAGTCCAGCTGTGATTCCCCCACTTCAGCTATGATCCTCCCCGGCTACGGCTAGGTCCTGTCTTCACTCCCCTCGGCCCACCGTGCCCCAACTCACCCAAAAGTGGTCCCTGAACCGCGCCTCCCG
>NW_010199253.1:0-969 GCF_000695765.1 Mesitornis unicolor
TGTAATGTAATGTAATGTAATGTAATATATAGATAAAATAAATACAATAAATATCAAATATACTCGATGAACACAATAAATAATACATACATTGTGAATAACCCATCCCCACACGCCCCCGCCGGGGGTGTTAACACTCCCCCCCTGCACAGCTATTCCCAGGGCCGGTGTTTTGGCAGCCGGGGCTGCCAGGGGAATTTGTGGCTCCCGGCTTGCTCTGCGGTTGCACCGGCGTTGACGAGAGGCGCTAATCACAGCCCAGATTCCCCACGTAAATCAAGAGGCAGCAGAAAATCGCGTTTCCTCACACTGAGGTCATTTGCCCCCTCCCGAGGAAAGGAAAATACAAGCCCGTACCCCTGCTATTAATAACGGCCCCGGCCAAGGAGGTGGTGTCAAACTCTGAATTACGGCTTTTGTTACAGCAACCGAACTGCGTGTTTATAAAACTAATTACTGGCTAAGTTCTGCGCCTTACAGCCTTGATTTGTGGACTGTCATGTGTTTGCAAAGGGGATCCTGTAAAAGGCTTTTTTTTTGGCTTTTCCTCTTTTTTTTCCCCTCCCATAGCACGCAGCAGAGGTCAAAGCGTCGGCTCTTGCATATAGTAAGTGACAGCTTCAAGCACCTCAAGGGTGCTAATCCACTATGAAACCTCTTATTTTTTCCCCTCCATGATATCTCTATCGCGCTGGAAATGGAAGGCACTTCTCCCTCCTCGCGGCTGTCACTCCGCTCAAGTGTAAACAGCACGAATTGAGCCCCCGTTCAGTGTCAGATGGCACGGGATGGCTTTCGTGCTGGCGGCACGGGGCCAGCATCACCCTGGGGACTGGTGTGGTGACACGGGGTGGCTGTTGGTCCTCCAACAAGTGGTACCCACCACCACACTGGGCTCTTGACCCCCAAATTTCGAGATGCCAGAGGGGTGTGAAACTGAAGGAGGTTTGGGACGGAGAGCCCAGCACC
>NW_010199254.1:0-244 GCF_000695765.1 Mesitornis unicolor
AGGGAGCGCAGCCGGGGCTCCCTCTCTGGGCTCTCCCCATTGTTCCCCGTCCTCCTTCTTCGCGCCGCTTTCCGCCGGCGTGGCTTGCCCGGCCGGAGCGAGAGAAGGAGAGAAGAGCTCCCGCCACCCGGCTCTGCTTGCCACGCCACCCCATCCCCCCGCAAACTGGTGTGCTCGCCTGCGGCAGCTCGGAGGGCTCCGGCAAGAAAACGGGGAGATAAGTAGCGAGGAGGCCAAAGAAAGG
>NW_010199254.1:275-7046 GCF_000695765.1 Mesitornis unicolor
GAGGCAGCGCCTGTGAGGCTGTAGCTCACGTGTTACTTGGAAGGTAAAAAAAAAAAACCCAAACCCACTACCGCAGTGGATTTGTACATAAAGTAACATCTGTTTGTGGGTGGATTTTAGAACAGGGCTGCTTAAAGAAATCGGGAGTAACTGCTCCGAACCACTGGATTTGGAATAATAAATGTAGCCAATGAGAATTTTGGAAGGAACTCGTCTTAATGGTCTTACCCTGTTTTTCATATAAGCACCGTGATGTCTGGATTTTTTTTCTCAAGTGAATGTTTTATGTTGGTGGGAGATTTTTAAAGATTTTTTTCATAGGAAAAGTGTTGTATCTTCCCCCCCCCTCCCAAAAAAAAATAATTAGAAATTAAATTCTTTTGGTCCGCCATTTCAGGCTCGAACTTTCTCATGTATTTAAATAGAGGAAGAATTGACTGACTTGATGTTCAAGAAAATTTCCAACGAGTGCCCTTGATCTTCTAAGGGAAAAAATATGCACGTTGTTTCTGGAAGATTAAATTAAAACGGGTAGGAGCTCATATTTGTAAAGAGGGAAGAATTTCTAGAGAACTAGTTATTTTAAGAAAATCCTTTATAGGAGAACTGTGATTGTTTGTAGCAAGTTATCTCTGAGCGTGTGAGAATTTATTTTAAAAGATTAGAAGTGATGTCTAGATTTTTTATTTTTATTAAATGTATCACCAGGAAATTATCGTTTTGCATAGATCGTGAGCAGCAAGTAAAAGAAACTAAAGGATGATGCTTAGAGATATCACCTAGCTGAAAATAATTCTGAAGTGACTTTCCTTCCCCCATGCACACTTGGGAAGTTGCATGCTTGCAGGCATTGTTTAAGATAATGCAGTTTGGGACTTCTCTTTCACTCTTTGTAAACTTGCAGGCTTTTGTGGGACTCCTCCAAATAAAAGCTCAGTTCAGTTTAGATGGTGAAAAGCATCCATGTTATTCGAAAGCTGAAGATGAAAGTAATATTTAATAGGAAAACACCACCCTGGTAATATCTAAAGGCATTAACTTTTAAGATCGAGGAAAAAAAGATTTTTTTTTTTTTGTTTCGTTTTACTTCTCCTACTTGTGTATTCTGGAGATGCATTTACTCTTGATTGCTGCTTGGCAGTTTTCAAAAGGTAACCACAAATTTAGAAAGTATCATTCAAAAGGACATTTAATGCTCTTGTATTTACTAAAACAATATATGGCTATTCAAAAACTATCTTATTGAAAGGGAAAATTAAAAAAATAGGGAGAGACTGTTGCCATTCTTCATTGCTCTTTATTTTGTATTAGTGCAGAATGTGTTGACATATTTCATATACTGAGTTTTTTTCACAAAGCAGCATTGTTGTTAGTTTTAATTGGGAAGTACCACTATATAAAAATTACCCACATTCCCGACTCTGAAGTACCATAGTAAGATTGACAAAAAGTGATCTGAGGCTTGTGCACTTAATTCACCAGGAATGTTAAGCTTCCCAGATACACCCTATGTGGTCAAGTTAGACTTTCACTCTTAGACAGCTTTTAATGGTCAAAATCATACTTGGAGGAAATGTATCGATGTGTATATATATATGTGGAATTGAAATTAGATGGTAACTGGCAGTCGGAATGGAGCTCACTGATAGAAAGACTTTTTTTTTATTGCGTTTGGCAACCTCTTTCTTTCAGAGACACAATACAATTAATTAACATATTCTGGGGCAGATTTTTGAGATTGGGAAGTGGTGGCCCCTTGTTGAGAAGAAAACACTTTAAATAAAAAAGTAACATTGTTTTGTCCAAATGGTACTGGGAAAAGCAGAGTAGTATTGCTTATACAGCCCATGGATGCGGTTGATTTACTCCAATTTGCTTTAGTATATAACAAGCCAGCTTTTCCTTTCCCACGCCTGTATTAGATATATGTGTTTTGTTTATACAAATCCATCTAAAATAGGTCTGTGTTTAGTGTATTTGATGGGAAATTCAGCATGTCGTTTCTCATATTTAATATGTAGCACAGATACCATTCCTAAATCGAAATCAAGTAAGTGTGACCTGTGACACAACACAGTATCACACTGCTGATCGTAACACAACAAACATGAAACAAGGCTATTAATTTATATGGAATGCTAATTTAGCAAATCCTACGTAGAGATATGCCTATAGAAGAAAAGTAATCCGAGGCTTGGTTTTGGAATGATGCTATGTAAATGTATTTAATAAAAATCCAATGAATTAATACATACCTCATAAAAATCCAAACTTTGAAATGAAGCATTCTTCTTTAAAGAAAAGCCCTGTGTTACGTTTAAGTCGCATATAATCTAAATTCCAGAGTTTACTAACCCAGCTTTTCAGGGCTTAATACAGCATTAATATACAATATGGTTTGCTAGAAGTTTATTTCAGGTTCTTTTGTATCATACTGTAATTATCATTACTTTGACTTGACTCACATAAAAATGTGGTTAACATTTAAATGCCTTTTTAATGTAGAGAATTCTAAATTAACTGTCACATTTAAATCTTTAACTTCTATCACTTAGGGAATGTTAAATCTTTAAAAGGAAATAATCACTGCGCTTAAAAACATCCTGTGCTAGGATTCTTTTATTTAGAATTTTTGTTTGAGATTGTTCATTCAAAGAAAATCCCTTGTTTCATGTTTACTGTAAACCTCAGTCTGAAATTAACATTTAAATGCCAACATTAGTAACAGAAGCGGTACTTGAAAACCACCAATTTTATCCATTGCTGCTAGTTAAGTGGAATTTACCAAAGCCTCCAAAGGTGATAATGCAATTAAAGGCAAAAAAATGAATACAATAGCTGGCAGAATTACTCTCCCACTTTTTTTTTGCAGTTTAAAGAATTACAAAATTTGTAATTATGTTTGCACAAAAGAAAACAGCACAACATATGAAGAGGTATAGTGTCCAGGAGATGCACCAACATGACCCTTGATGTTGCTACCTGTACTTGCAAATATAATGTAAATATAGAGCATACAAACTCCTCATCAAGAAGTGACCCCGTGTTAAATGTTGAAACTTTTTGTTGAAACATTACATTTGGATAGGTGTTAAATACAGATTTGAGCAGTATATTAAAGAACCGGAAGAAAAAGTAAACTTTACACTTTCTCAGTATAATTTAAGACTAAGCATGTAAAGATACATTAACATTTCTAATATGGGTTCTGTAGACATGCTATATCCTTCATAATTGAACATGGCTAGAAATAATTTGTTGGATCTGAGGCAGACTGCCTTTTAATACACACTGCGTGCAAAGGTCAACACACAAGAGTCGCATTTTATTTTGTGTAAAGTGACCATTTTGCTGCTGCCTTCCCAGAAATGAAGCAAATACCCATGATTAGAATGTATTTCAGCGAAGACTGTTAATGGTGTAAACCCACATAAACAAAAGGGAGATGAGCATCGATGTATTTTAAATGGATAATCGGGAGATGTATTATTCTGCCTATGGAGTATCACTCAGTTATTGCAATTTCCTTGTTTTCAGTTGTATCTGTTTAGCTGCAGGATCTATCCTTAGGTACAGATCAAAGCTTTCTCAACAAAGACTCTATCTGAAAATGGAGTAGAAATTACTATGAGAAATTTGCTTTCTAGAAAGCAGTGAGTTTCCCCTCTCTACAGCTCCAAGTCCTAATATCAATTCATGTTTTATAACAGGGTATGGATTTTCTTATGAAGTTTATGCTTTCTCTGTTTTTCCTGGAAGACTCTTCTGATTATTATATCCAACTGGTAATGCTGTTTTGTATAAGAAAGACTTGTTCGATGCTTTGTTTTGTGCACTAAACTTACAATATGATTTTGCATGTTTTAGAAAAAAAAAAAAGTGAAAATTAAGGTATTCCAAAAGCTTAGCATTGCTGTTGGAACTGATCATTTGGTAGTAAACATTTAAGGTGAATAGCTCTTTGTTTTTGTTAATGAAGCTGAAGTGCTCTGTGCTAATGTATGTTAACATTTTCTTGAGGAATTCCTTAAACGTTTAGAAACAATTTGCATTTGGAGAGTGTAATTTTCTTTCACTTATGCATTCACTCCATTTGAAAAAGTATCTAAAAAAATATGAAAACATACAATCTTGTTGTACATTTTTTATGATCTAACTTGTTTAGCTTCTAGGTTTTGTAGGTTCCTCTTAAGAGAATTGGATTTTCTCCTTGCATTTAGATTAGCAATGAGATTATTCATTCTTACTCACTGAATTATATTCTTCTCTAATTATTTTATTCTCTTATATATCACTATAAGAGGGACAGGCTTCTTTTTTAAAAAAAGAAAATTGGCCTTCTGTATCATGTCAGTGCTTATTAAATACTACAATCATAAGAACATACATGCTACAAGATTTTATGCTCCGATTCCATAGCTGTTACAGGCTTAGTGTTTGCAGTATTTTAGTGCTAATGGACTTCTTTTCTTATTTTGCATTTCAAACGTCTTCTCTGATTGTTTCACACAACTATCAAGAGGTTATCTAGATTTTTCCATCAAATATTACCTTACAATACTGTAAGGTGGTAGTCGTGGAGTTTCTTTCACTCCATGTACATTCTTTCTTTAGAAATAATAAAACATAAATCCATTAAAAATACAACAAATGTTTCGTTAAATGGTTGAATGTATTAGGCCTGACTGAATTTTGACCAAAGCAAAATTTGAGGCTGTTCAGTACTGAGCTGGTGCGTTACATGGTATGAGATCAAAATATTTTTATTTGAAAACTGTACAGTAGGTTTGTCACGAATATACTCTTGTTGCCGTGGTGTGGCTTTAATCAAGTTGTTGCAAAGCGATTAATTTTTTATTTGGTGATGCTTCTTTATAAAACTAAAAATTGAGTCTTAAAATAGCTAACGTGAAAACAAAAAAAAAAGAAAGCCCCGGGAATTGTACTCATTGCTTTTCAAGAAGAAATTGCAGGAAGACCTTGTCAATGAATTAAAAAAAAAAAAAAAGCGTGAGAAAAATTTGCAATTGTTTGTTACAACGCAGGTTTTACTAAATGTATAAATTAATCCAACAAATTAAAATATATTTAATATATTTTAATTCTTAGAGGATATTTATTTTAATTACCTGTCAGGGAAATAAAGGACAGATTTGTTGCTGTACTGTGATTTTTTTTTTTTTGTCAGGGTTAACAGAATCATTGAGAATCCTTCTTAAATTAGATGTCATTTTCTTGACAAGAGTGAAGAAGGGCTGGGATGCTGTATCTATCAGCTTCAAATAATTTGCGTTTTTTTAAAATGCCAGGATATATTAATTGCTTTATTTCCTTACAAAGTAATTGCTTGCACCTGCAATTTTCAGGATCTTTTTACAAGCTTTAAGTAATAAAAATAATGTTGTAAGTATGTTTTAGAATATAGTTTTATCTTCAAATATGTATTCTTCAGTGTTGAGACAGGACATTTGGGTGGGAGGGTTTTTTTTTCAGGCAATCGCTGAATGATTTTACACAAATTGAAATGTACTACATTCCAGTCCTTCCCACCCCCAATTTTAACGTGTGCCTTAAAAATTTCTAAACTGTCAGGGATATTTACAGAGAAATGTTTAGAATGTGTCTCAAATGGCTGTATTAATCACATGTTTGGATGAACCCTTCATCTAGAAAGCTACCTTCATCCGTCCTTTTTCATGTGCCCTCTATTCTTGCTGTGTCTAAATAATTTCACTTAAAACTTTCAAGGAGAGAAAAGAGCTTGACCTAAGATATCCTGCATGAATGGCATGAATGTCTCTAGGGGGTAGCAAGTGGTGAACATCCCACCTCTCCCTTCCATGTAGCAGTTCGTCATACTACCATACACAAGTGCAGATGTTTTATTAGTTAACAATGTATAAAATATAAACTATATCTACATATAGGACTAGGTGGCGATGCATCCAGGAATGTACATTATTCAACTAGGATGGCTTTGCAAAATCATAATGAAAAATACAGTCCATGCACAAATTCTGCTTCTTCACCTTTTAGTGTGATAACGAAGATAAATCAATGAGATCTTCCTTGCAAATAAATAAATCAATGAATGAATGAATGAATGAATGCTGGCCCTGGGGCAAGCAAGTGTGCAGAATTTTGGAAGGCTGCATTTAATTTCTCTGTGCTTCTAAAAATCACAATTAGTTCCTTCTCCTACAGGCATACCTGCTTACAATGGAGGATTGAATAGTCTGAGATTTTCCTCTCTGCTGACCACCTCAGCTCAGTCCCCCCCCATGAAAAGAGACAACAGATTTGTTTTACATCCTGCCCCCACTAAACACCCAAGTTCTAGAGAGGAACAGCCACCTCTAAGTAAAAGTAGCAAACAGCTGTGTTGAAGAACATGTTTGGTTTTGTGGCTTTATGGCCTCCCTGGTTTCTCTATTTGTCGTTATCTTCTGTTCAGCATCACTTTCTATGTGGTGGCAGCAACAGCCACGTAGCGCTGCATCCACATGACGAGTTTTGGGGAAGAAGAGAGAGCGGGATTAATAATACATTAGTTTTGCAGCCCCATCTTAGAGAAAATAAACAAAATAGTAAAAGTTGTGGTGAAGGCAGGGAAGTGGCGTGATAGCGAGAATGCATTAGTCCTGCAGGCACACCGAGGGGATATAAACAGGATAATAAAAGTTGGGAGCGGGAATGCATTAGTCCTGCAGTCACATCAGGGGGAAAATAAACAAGACAGTAAAAATGATTTCTGCGGGGTGGGAGGAAGAG
>NW_010199255.1:0-920 GCF_000695765.1 Mesitornis unicolor
TTCTAGCAAGACACATTTTTTTGGTCATGTTCACGAAATCATGCAATTCATGTCGAAAAGCAACATAAAAATGACACAGCATTATTTTTCTTAAGCACAAATGAGAACAGCATCCTATTTAACATCCAAGAGAAGGTCTACTGATCCTGAGTAACCAGATGTCCAAAATTCAGCAACTGACTTCTTGTAACAAATGAATGCTAAACTGATCTTCCTGCTCGTCATATTATGACCTGTCTAAACTTAAAACTGATCCATTGATTTCTTTTGTAGTTAAGACAAAGGTCTTTAAAGACTTCATGTCTATAAAATAGTGAAAATTGGCAAATAAAACTTCAAGAGGCTGAAATCTTGGAAGGCTTTTGTGTTCGCTTGTAAGGTGAATGGAAAATATAACCTTTGTTTACAGTCTATGTTAAAAGGTGTAATAAAAGAAAATCACCTGTCCTTTTGTGTAAGCAGCCAATCCAGTATAAGTAGCTTTTTAGCTAAAGTATTCTTTCTGCTACAAAAGAAAGAATTGTGAACTTACACTGTTGAGACTGTTAATTTTGGAATTTATTCAGCTTAAGCCAGTGCAAGTCACTGATGATAGTTTCAAAATAAGGGAAATTGAAGATGGTGTGAAAATCTAGTCAATGTCTAAACTGCTGTCACAGTTGCACTATATTTTTAATCTTGCATTCTGGAATAAAACTCCAGTTCCTTGCACATAAGCAGCTATGCACTAGAGTGAAAGTCAGTGGGATTTTACGTAGAATCATAGAATCACAGTATGCATTGGGTTGGAAGGGATCTTTAAAAATCATCCAGTCCAACCCCTTGCAGTAAGCAGGGACAATGTTACCAGATCAGGTTGCTCAGAGCCCCATCAAGCCTGACCTACAAGATCTACAGGAAGGGCCAGAAGGAAGACCCAG
>NW_010199256.1:0-5630 GCF_000695765.1 Mesitornis unicolor
GTAAGAATTTAGATTGGCTCTGGAATACAATCTGGGGCAAATTTGGATGGAAATGGCCATTTAATAATGAATTAAATCAAGCCTCGGTTTTGACTCTAAATCGTTCCTATGCTTCTTTGTCTGGACAACAGGACTTTGGCATGTAGAGGCAAACAACCTCAATGCTTGCAGATACATAAATTGAGAAGGAGCCATTCTGGGGAAAGTGCTTGGTCCTAAGATATGTGGAACTGGTAAACACTCATTAATTCCTGTATGTGGTTCGATGTAATGCAAGGGCCACCTGCCCATTGCTTATGACTAACCTATATATGCTCCATGTCAGTTAACTTGGATATGCTCAGACAGGACTATTACAGATATGTAAACAGTAACTATTCATGACAGTTTGCAATGATAAATTTGGAGTACTGATTGGACCGTATCCTAGAAATTAGTAGTATGGGCCAAAGAATTCTTTGGACTAGGAATAAGACACCTTAAAATTAGAATTATGCTGTCCAATTTAACTGCACAAGTGGAAGCTTTAGCAGCCCTTACTAATGACAGTTTTGAACTGCTACAAACTGTCTTGAAAATTGAACGAGGAGTATGCAGATTTCTGAAGGCAAACCATGAACAAGAAGAATGCTGATACAATTCCTAATGTGTCACTACCTCTTGAGGAAAACCTCCAGAAGATGAAGAAGATAGCTGAAGTTACACATGAGCAGTAGAACCAAATAAAGGACACTTAACAGATGAAACTTGAATTCATACATTGGCCAATTATAACATATAAGTGGTTGAATTGTGACTCAGATCACAGGGTGGAGTGTAAGGATCGGTCTGGCTTGTAGTTTAAACAGGTTTCGGTGATGTTCAGTGCACCAGGTGACTTGTGGGGGACTGCAGGAGCAACTCAGCCTTAGATTGCCTTGAGGCCCTGTCTCTGCAGAGACGACCCATAGGGAGCTGTGTAGATAGCTCAGCCCTGAGTTGTCTGGTAAGCAGGAAACTAAACAGGGCAGTATTGCATCATTCAAAGAGCCAAAACCTGAGCTAAGCCTTGAAATCCCCAACAAATAATATGCCCTGAGTCCCAATCAAACCACTATTTAATTGCCTAAAAGTAAAACAAAGGTAAGCTGGAGGATTTCTGTCTGGCTCCAAGGGACCATAACAATACAAAGATATGGAAACGATAGAGCATACAGAAGGGAACATCAACCAAGAATAACTAAAGATAAGGGCAGACACTGCTAAAGACAAACACCCCAGGTCATCTAATCCACTCAGGCGCACTCCTGCCTGCTGTCATGTACATCAGGGAATAAAAACCCTAAGATTCATACTAGAAAGGGGGAGTTACTTCTCCAGCCATGGAGCGATGAGAATCTTTCCCCTCGGTCGGAATGCAGGCCAAGGTAACTGGGGGGTGGTTAGTAGGTCGAGAGAGGTTTTCCTTCCCCTCTACTCTGCCCTGGTGAGACAGCATCTGGAATATTGTGTTCAATTCTGGACCCCTCAGTTCAAGAAGGACAGGGAGTTGCTTGAAAGAGTCCTGCGCAGGGCCACAAGGATGATTGAGGGAGTGGAGCATCTCCCTTCTGAGGAGCGGCTGAGGGAGCTGGGTCTCTTTAGCTTGGAGGAGACTGAGGGGTGACCTCATTAATGTTTACAAATTTGTAAAGGGCGAGTGTCAGGAGGAAGGAGCCAGGCTCTTCTCTCTGATGTCCAATGACAGGACAAGGGGCAATGGGTGCAAGCTGGAACATAGGAGGTTCAATCTGAACATGAGGAAAAACTTTTTTACTGTGAGAGTTACAGAGCACTGAACAGGCTGCCCAGAGAGGTTGTGGAGTCTCCTTCTCTGGACACATTCAAGGCCAACCTGGACGTGTTCCTGTGTGACCTAGTTTAGGTGATCCTGCTCTGGCAGGGGGGTTGGACTAGATGATCTTTCGAGGTCCCTTCCAACTCCTGAGATTCTATGATTCTGTGATTCTGTGAACCTGAGGTTGCTGTTTTACCACAGCTGGGAATTTGGAAGATCACATGCATGGTGAAAAGGAACTCTCTTGGGAAGGGCAGAAAAAATTGTGAGTGAAGTCCAGATATAGACGCTGAAGACACTTAGAGGCCTCCCAAATATACAGGAAGTAATATGTTTCATGGACATTGGACACGTATGTAGATCGTGGAGTTTTTTAGTATCCATTTTTCTCTGAAATATTTCAATTCCATTTCAAGTCCATTTCTTAGAACTGAATGACCTGACTAGGCAGAGTTGTCGGTAACTAGTAATGTAACAAGCATGCTTAGATAATGATAGTTGGTAGTGTTAGAAGGTCCTTACTGGAGCTGTGAAAAGTGCCTGACTTCATCCCGTAAAAAGTAATCACTGCACTCAGAGACCAGAAGAAATCTAAGTACCATTTACCTGATACCTGCGAGACAGAAGTTCAGTGAGTGAACAGCCTTCTTCATCAGACAGATTAGAAAGTGTTTCCTTGACTATCCAGAAAGCATGTGGAAACATCCATCTCGCACTTTTCCCCTGCTTTCCTGAGCGATTAGGCTTCTCTTCAGCTTTCCGTCAATTTCTTTTCATTCCACTTATTCTGTTTGCCTCCCAGGAGCCTTAATTTTCAAGTCGCTGGAGTGTTGCAGAAAATCGTAACTCCTTATATTTGGAGCCTTTTCTTGAGTTTTGGTTCGATTCCTGTTTTAGATTTCTTTTATTGACACCCATCACTCCGGGCATTGGGGTGAGGAAGCAGCTGCTGAGGCTGACACATGGGCTCCAGGCTTGAGGAGGGCAGACACAGATTAGAGGTAACAGAGGTGGTGGCAAGATCACATGCGTGGGTGGTGGGATGCCCATGTGTGTCAGCGTGCTGTGCCACTGCTGCCAGAAGCGAGAGGCCTTTCCACGTCTGTTAGCTCTGGAAAAGCATTGTATTAACAGTGGAAGAACATCTTCATTATCAGTAGTTTTAGTTGCGTTGTACATAAAAAAGGATACTTTAAGGCTTTGTTGGGATTTTAATGCTTTTTCCTAGGTAGTGGTTTTGACCTCTCTTTTGGAAGCATCACTGAATTTCTTCTCACACTGTGTCATTGCTGTTTTGTGAAATATCCTTTTCAAAACAGATGTGAACCTCCTCCAAAGGAACATCTTAATAGGTTGCCACACTTTGAACATGGATACAGAAGGTCCTGAAGATGAATTATCTGATGCCTGAGAACAAGCTCTTTGGCTCAGATATGAGAAGAATTAGAAAGGGACACAGACTGTCAGAGTTACAAGCACTTGTGTGGTGTTCTCTTGAATTTCTAGTCTTTCTTTTCTTTTGGTAGCAATTGAGCTGCAACCAGTCACCTTTTTAAATTGCTTGCAGGGGGGGAAACTGTGGCACCATTTCTGCAGCCACTTTTTGCAGACAGTATTGGCATGTTGTCTTCGTGAGGAGAAGGCCCCACACTGAAGAACAGCATCACATTTTCGGCACCTTCTCTGTAACTAAAGTTTCCCTTGTTTTAGGAATTGCTGTAAGAATGCCTCCTTTTAAAGGTCATGTAGTGCAAATTTTATAAACACCCTTTTTCCCCAAAGGAAGGGTGTTGGGTGTGGGAGGATTGCCACACTTTCCATGCCATGAGCTATAATAAAGTCTACGTATTTGAAGACTTAAATTCATTTCTGTATTTTACCATGGACAACCAGCAAACTAGGCTGTGAAGCCATGTGTATGTTGAAAGCAAAACCTGACAAACTGAAAGATTCTATCCACATTTTTAATCGTGCTGTCAAAAATCTGATTTTTACAGCTCAAGCCGCTAGCAGACTTGTTCAAGGAAATGAAAAACACTTTAGTGAGAAACCAGTCCTGCCTCTCTGAAGAACTGACTGCGTAAAGATAAACAACAAGGTGGGTATCATCACATGTAATTATGTATGTTTTAGAGAATCAGAGCATATTATGTCCAAAGCCACACCAAATGAATAATGGCAAAAGTGAAAAGAAGAAAACTAGAAGACTGTCTCTTGAGTGCATCAGTAATCTGAGTAAGGTGCTATTTTTTTTTTTCCATAGTGCTGCTTACTGAAGTAAAATGAAATGTTGAGAAAACTTTTGCTAGTGTTTAATGACCCTAAAGCATTCTTGAAGTGAGTATACGTGAAAACATGAGTTCCTCCTCCTTTAGGTAATTGCTGGTGGCCTCCAGTTTCTTTCTGCAGTCTCTATTGATGGTCTAGTGATTACTGCAGTCATTGTGAATATGCCTGTTGTCATGCTAAATACCGATTTCCTAGCTCTTAGTTTCTGGCACGGTCAGAAAGTCATTTTAGCAATCCCACTTTTCATCTTCTGCGTAGGCTGCTTTTACAGTTTTCTGACTCTTGAGATGAAGGATGGATTTGTCTTTAAAATAGCAGAGTGAAAGGATGTTAATCTTGCTGCAGTTGCAAACTTTCTTGTGTGACCTTGAATTCTCCCATTCTCTTTTACAGTGAGATACAACCCATAATCTCCTCTGCTGACCTCTGTACTTTTATATGAGCTAATCTAATGTTTGTAGCTTGCAGTTCACTTGAGTTCTTCTGCTATGCAAATGTTGGAGGCTTCATGAATGAAAATTGGTATGATTATATAGAATTGTATAATTTAGAATCACCACCTTAAGAATTGTGTAATTTAGAGAGACTGCCTTAAGATGACATAGGGATAAAGAATTAGGAAGTACGACGATGTGGCAAGAGAACGACCCGGAAGTAAACCAACCTGAACCAGATGTGGGCGGTGACACATAAGATAGTAACCAATCATGTATTAGCTTAGACAATATAGACCCATATATGTAACCAATAAAAATGCTTATGTAGTATGACTAAGGGATTTTGGACTATAAAAGCATAGTTTCTGATAAAATAAAAGTCTTTGATTTATAACTCTTAGTCGTCTCGGAGTCCTGTTGTCGTCTTGCAAGTGGTGACCCCGATGTGATATTGTGACTGCGGAGGCAAGACAATCCCCAGCTGAAGACTGTGCAGCTGGACTGATGCAGGGGGGTCGGTAAAGTGAAGAATCGTTGCAACGAAATGGAATCTCGCCCAGAGAGGTGAGCAGCTGGGGTGGTAGCATGGGTCAAATTTCAATTACCAAAGAAAAGGTGGTTGTTAGGATCCTGCTACATATTCTCTCTAAGAGAGGGAAAAAATAAACAGCGAAAACAGCAACTGAGCAAACGACACCAACAACATTACATCTTTACCCGCCCTTGCCCGACGATGATACTGATGATTGGGAGGAAAAAAGGGTGGTGGGTGTGAGAAAACAAGGGGATTCCAAACAGTTAGTGGAAATTATTTTAACACCGATGCAAAAGTTACTGTCGCAAGAAAGATGGTATCGCCACTGTGAAGGGGAAGCAATTAAAAACCTAGGCCGTGAGGACAGAGATCCTCTTAAATTAATAAGACATTAATGGTAATCAGTGTACGGTGCATCTGCATATAACTCCTATTCCACTAATTTGTTAGATAAAGATGTTTTAAGTCAAATGAATGTTACCCTAGGTAGTCAAAAGAACAGAGGAAATTTTTAGCATACTGTATGGATGATATTTTGTGTGCGGGGAAAACG
>NW_010199257.1:0-3732 GCF_000695765.1 Mesitornis unicolor
CCAAGTGCAGGACCCGGCACTTGGCCTTGTGCAGGCCTCCATCACTTGGGATGGACCCCAGCCCGCTCACTGGGTTAGGAGTTTCCCAAACGTGAGCATGGCTCACAGTCCATGATCACGCACACACAAACAGAAAACTAACACTGAAGACGGAATAAGCCAAACTGAAGTGAAGGCTGCCAAAACACCAGCTCCCCCCGTCCCCCAACAAGATTCCTGCTGCCTCACAAGAAACCCACCCCAGCGCCCCAGGAGCGAGCAGCGGCCCAGCCTGAGCCATGACAGGAGCACTTGGAAAGCTCCTGGGATGGAAACAACCACCTCACGTTGCAATGATGCACACAAACTCCCAGTGCTCCCAGCCTTCATTGATTTCCTCTGGAGCACTCACCGTGCAGGTAAACGCTGCTTGTCTGAATTAAGCACATTTGAATGCAGTCCCGCTTTAACCTGCATTTCCATAGAAACCTGATTTTGAATTCCTCTTCTCATAAGAGCAGGATTTAATTCTCACTCAGCGAGTGATGAGGCAGCGGGAAAAAAAATGTTAAAGTAACACTATTACAACCAGCTTTGTTGCTCTCTGCTTATTTTAGAAATCAATGCAAGTACAGCACATCTTAATTTAAATATGCTGAATTTAGCAGCAGCGTGCCAGTAAAACCTGGCGTATCTGAAATCTTTTTATATAAATCAAGTTTCAGGATCTGATTGCTACTGAGGCTGTGAGGTTTAATTCAATACACAGAGCATAATTCCAACCCTCCTGTGTTGAAAATATTCCTTAAATAAATAATAGATCAAAGCAGTGTCACTTTGACGGCATTTGCGGTCCAGGGAAGCAGGAGACAAAGGACTCGGTGTTTCAGAGCAGTCCTCGGGATGAAAGGGGGGGCGAGTAAACGTCCCATTGTTTTATGTAGATTTAGCACTCATTACTTTCCTGATTTGATTCCTCCCCCTTACTGGAGTGCTGCCTCCTAAAGAACCTTCAGGTGCAGAGAAACTCCAAGTTTTCAGAGCAATGAAGCAGGATGAAGAGGAGGCATTTAATTCTGAAATCCTAGTGAATCATTGCCTCGAGGATCACTCCCCAGGGCTCCTCAAGACAATCAGTGAGGGCAAAATCTGCCCCTGCCTGTGTTTTATCGTGATTCACGGGGAAAAAACGCCGCAGAGTTACCTACAACACAGGCAAACAGAAACTTGTTCTGGTTAACCTTCGACGAGTTCTTCATTTAGACTGGTGTGTTTAAATGCCGATAATGCTTCCCACTCTAAGCTCTGACAAGTTAATTTATCCAATCCAAATTAATGGAACGCTTTCCACACTCCCAACTCACACCGAGAGGTACAACCCCGCCAGGCCTCGGGAAAATCTCTTTCAACAGCACAACTGAGGTCAATCAGAGCTGGCCTGGGGAAAAAGGAGGCAAGAGACAAGAAGAGGGAGCTAAAGCAAACTAGGGAATGCAACAGCATTGGGAGAAGAAACTGCAACTCCACAGAGGAAGGAGGGCAGGAGCTGGGCTGGTGATCCCCACAACCGCTGCTGTCTGCACCGAAATGATTCTCCTTGGCTGCAACACGCACAGAAGCGCTGAACAACAAGGGCAGCCGATTACTACAGCTTTACTCACGCTTATGCAGTCCAACCTTTCGATCATCTGGATCAAGTCAATGTCGTTCCCAATTTAGAAAAAGACAACTTTGCAAATCGGGAAATAAGCAAACAGGAAGCTTTGCAGGAAGGCAGAGGGACCACGAAAATAGACGAGCAAGCTCATCACACCTCCACAGTCTACTAGAGAAAAAGCTCTTCTTTGCCAGAACCCTTTAAAGAAGGCACAACACTAAACCCTGCGGCTCATTTACAGCACATCCAAAATAAAAGCTTCAGTTCAATGCATTAATGATGTGCCAAGGCAAATTTTCAGGACACCGTTCTACTCAGTCAAATGGTTGTGGTTCAGTCAGAGCCTTCCCAAAAAGCACTCAAACCATCTGGTGAAGAGCATTTAGAGGCAGGCACAGCATCCTCCTACCTGGCCATAAAGCCTCTGGAAAGAAGTGACAGGACGGTGTTTCAACAGCAGTTCTCAAGTTATCCCCCAGTATTGGAAGAGGAATCATAAACACAACAGAAATTGGGTCACAGAAACACCCCAAAACTTCATAAAAATCCATAAGCACAAAGTCGTGGGCAAAACAACTTTGAGACCTGGGGAATCCTGTAAGCCAGAGCAGCTCCAAGAGCACAGTGAGTGGAGCTGGAGTTTCCATGGAGTTTCTTAGGTGCTTTGTATCACACAATCCCAGAATGGCTGGGTTGGAAAAGCCCTCTGAGATCATCACGTCCAACCGCTCCTGTCTACCCCCTAAACCATATCCCTAAGTACCTCGTCTACCCGCTCTTTAAACACATCCAGGGATGGGGACTCCACCACCTCCCTGGGCAGCCTGTGCCAGCTTCTGACGACCCTCTCAGTAAAGAACTTCCTCCTTATCTCTGACCTGAACCTCCCTTGGCACAGCTTGGTGCCGTTTCCCCTTGTTCTATCCCCCATCACCTGGGAGAAGAGCCCAGCACCCACCTCTCCACAAGCTCCCTTGAGGCAGTTGGAGGTGGTGATGAGGTCTCCCCTCAGCTTTCTCTTCTCCAGGCTAAACAAGCCCAGTTCCCTTTAAAAGTTCCCAAAAGTTTGTTTGCTTAACTTCACTGTTTAAGCTGGGACACAGCCACAACACGGGACACGAGTCCCCCTGGCAGGGATCTTTCCTCGACACATTTGCCTTTATCCACTTAATATGCAACACATATCCAAGCACAAGAGAAGCCACCTTGCTTTAATACAGTAAGTGCTCCACGTAAGAACGATTTTCTGTCTCCAAAACCACATCATCTCAGTTTACCCCCACAAAACGAATGGCTTAATCTGATACCCAACAGAACAGGCTCATGGCAAGCTTAGAACTACAAAGCTTCCACGCACCTTCACCACCAGACAACCGTAACAACTACATTTACTGCACCCTGAGCTTGTATCATTGACCTCTTGAAGCCCTCGTTAATTTGATTGCGTTTCCTGAAAAACACCAAGTATCCAAATTTCATTTAAAGAGCTTAAATGACAGAGTTACTCCAAGAGCGTAATATCGTGAGCTCAGAATTAGTACTTCTGACCCATCTGCATGCTTGCTTGTCCTGTTACCACATGGCAGGCACACAAAGTAACAGCAGGACAGACCACTGGATGAAATACCCAGCGTTTCATCTGAAAACAAACTGTGCTGGAAGCACAGCAGCCCTCTGAGCGCTTACGCCTCCTTTTTCACCACCTTGTCCCCCCCACTCCTCCTCCAAAACCCATCCTGCCCTTGAGCATTACCCGGTCCTTCATCCTCCAGCTCTGAGCCAAAGACTTGGAGCCCTCGATCTTCTCGCAATGCCTTTTCTTCATGAAAGCCAGAGGCAGGTTCCAGTCAGTCAGGTCAGACTCATCCTCCTCCCCAAGCCCCAGCAGAGGCGACTGCAGCATCTCAGACTCCATCAGAGGGGAAGTGCCAGGCAACAAGTGAGCGGCAATCTCCAGCCCAGCAGGCAGCGGGGTCCGAGGGATCCCTCCGGCCGGTGGAGGCGCGGACGCGGGCTGGTGCGGGGGAGGACGGGGCAAGGGCAGAGGGAAGCTCCTCTCCCAGGTGTGCAGGTAAGGTAAGGACGAGCCCAGGGGA
>NW_010199258.1:0-7586 GCF_000695765.1 Mesitornis unicolor
GGGTGGGTGGACGGGTGGATGGATGGATGCTTTGCTATTCTTATCTCATCATTCAATAAAAAAAACCCCAACATAAAATAGCAACACCCCCCTACACACCCTCGACATCATTTCAGGTGCACACCCATGCAGGTGTTGCCCGTGCAGTCACACGCACAGAGGACAGGGTGTGTGACACGCGTGCGTGTGTAACATCACATGGTTGTGAGCAGCGGTGGTGCGCTGTGATATGTTTTATGGTGCATTACTGCTGTAGCAGAATGTATCAAGACGCATGAATAAAATCTTAATTAATGTAATGCAGCAATTTTCAAGCGAGTGTTACTGCTCTTGCCGTATGCAATGCTGTTCTGCTTGCAGTTCTCCTCTTGCAAGAAGAGAGCTCTGTTTTGCGGTGGCTGCTGCATTAATTTACATTTTGAATGGTGAAGCTGGTCGCAGAGGTTGGTTGATGCTCTCTACCTGGCTGGGTAAGCCCCAGGCTGCAGAGGGTCCTGGAGGGTTCATGCCACGAGCGCTTCGTGTCTCCTGGGGAGAGACAGAAATGGAGGGACAGTGCTGGTGTGTTCGGTTTGCTCTTTCCTGCTAAGACTGTGGTGTTACCATAGTAAGATTAATAAATAAAAAGCTGTTGCAAAGGAGGATTCTCAATGAGTAATCAGATTAACATAGTATGTGTATACTCAAACATAAATCCAAATATAAATCCCATTTCACTGAGAAGCTGGTGGTGCCAATGAAGAGGAAATCTCAGAGGTTTGCAGTTCGGACAGGCATCTGGAAGTTTGGATGAGTATCTAAACTTGCCAGCCCCATTATGCATTGGAAGTTTGGGCGGGATAACTTAAGCAAAAAGGCCTTTGTGTGGGTTTGCTTCTGACCCTGGCTGGGAATACCACATGAGCAGCCTCCCCCCCAAGTATTTTGGCACTTCCTGTTCCCTTCTCTGCTGGAAAATGGAAGGAAAAACTGTCCCGATTTTAATAGCTAAGTTTATGTTCAGGAGGGAGAAAAACAGTCAGGGATCTCTCCATTTTCTTGGCAGCCTTTACTAGGTGCACTCAGCAGTACCAGCAGGACAGATGGAGAGCAGCGAGAGGTGAAAAGAAGTTCCAGGTAGAGAGTAAAGGAGAGGCCTGACCACAACGACCCCGAGCACCAGGGATCCGCATGAAATCTGCCTTTTGTGTGCATGTGATTTATGCAGCGTGCTCACTGGGACCAGGTAGGCGCTATCCTTCCAAGCAGTGACTGAGACTCTTGGTGACAACTCCCTTCCTGCGATGATCCTGCTCGTTTCAAACCTTCGGTTCGCTCCTCAGCAGCATGGGAAACACAAGGTTTCCAGTTGGTTATTTTTAGTAGCAAGCAGTTATCACCATCACTAGTACTTAACAGCAAGCGGTTACTGCCAGCTGCCGATGGGGATGAAGGGTCAGAAAGCCCTGTTAGACCAACAAGATGCTTTTGCCTTGGTACTTTCAAACATGGGGATGGTTTGCTTTATTAAGAAAGTGATACAGAGTAAGGTGGCCAGTGGGGCAGAGGCATGCCTCGTGTGCACCTTGTTGCTCAAGAAAAGCTGGACTCTTTTGAGAGGAGATACTTCTGTAGTGTCTCCTATAGTATCTACTGTCCCACTGCTTCTTGCCCAGGGTTTTTGTCTGAATGATGCCCAAAACTGGAGAAAACAAGATGGGACTGACACAGCCCTAGCTCGTGGTTAGCAAAGGAGTTCCTTGGGGCTGCTGCAATCAGGGGCAAAGCAGAGCAGCCCCTGCCCCGTACTGAATTGCACCACTGAGCGAGGATCCAGCACGTCCAGTGGAAAACCGAGGCCGCTGCATTGTGTGATGTATAGCGGGGGCTGGTTGCTCTTTGCAGTCTACTGCTGTGATTTACTACGTTGCCCAGCAGTGGCTGTGGTAACTGTCAGAATTACACCTACCTGCAGACAGGTTGCATGGGATGATTACTGCTTTCCAGTCCAGAGCTTTGCAGCATTCTGAATTGATTTATCCCAGGGTTATTCATTTTACATAAGAATGAAATGACAATGTAATATCCTGAATTAGTATGTGGAAATCACTCATGAAAAAAATTGACTACTACAGCTGTTTTACTGTCTTCCTATGCATTTTGTTCACTCTATATTTAGAATTGTTTTTAATTGCATTTAGAAAGAAATCCATTGGCAGACATAATTCTGCTCTATGGCTCTGATGGAGTCTAGTATTTATTTGGATTTTTGGTGCTTATCAGCCTACATACAGCTTATTGAGTGACCCTCACAGGAATTTAGAAGTATGTGCACAAGCCACTCAACATCAAGGTAAAGAACACAGCAATGGCTAAATTCTTCTATAAATTGCTACCAGTTTTCCACTTTACCAAGCATCTCCTGCATCCCTGGGAGCGAAGGACAGTAGACTTGGGAGAGTACAAAACAAAAGGGAAGTGAACACATCTGCTTGAAACCCTTGTGCCAACTGTTTTGTTATCACAACACACTTACCACAACAGCTCTTAATGAAAACTTAAATCAGTAGCATGTTGAATTCCTGCCACACTGAGGCCTCTCAGAGGCTTGATAGCAAAAGTCACAGAAGAAGTTTGTTCTATTTGTGGGGTTTTTACTATGTCTTTCAGTTAATTTAAATAATTTTTTAATCTGTCCTTTATGTTAAATATATATTTAGGGATGATTGCAGAACTGAAGCTGTTACGTGCATGTTAGCTGTGAACCTGTTTTAACAAGAACTGTATTTTACCTTAAACACCCGAGTTGCACCATTTAAATAGTGCTTGAAATACACCTTGCTGAGTCAAGTACTGCAGTTGGATACCAGTGAAATTTGTTACGTAAAGTATAAGAATGTACTGAACAAAAAGCAAAGTTTTTGTAAATTACATCATTGGAGACCTTAGTGTTTGGAATAGGATGGACGTTGTTTCTCTCATTAGCAGTTACATGAGTTATTTCCACTTTTTTTCCCTTCTGGTTTTCAAGGCTTTACTTATCAAAAGAGAATTTAAACACTAACCCTCATATTACAAAAAAAAATAAGCTTATTAATAAAATTTGCAAACCAAGTACTAAGTTTCTTGCATCAGAACACTCCATCTGTAGAAGAAACAAAGCAACAAACATAATATTGAGGGGAAAGACTGGGATGTTGAGTTGATGTGAAATGGCTCCATGATTAAATGAACCCTTTTATGGGTCTTCCATTGTTCATTTGGCAGACAGGTCCCTTCTTCCAGCCTCTGTAGAAGCTATTCTGATGTTTGAACTCCACATGTGCAGCAGGGTCTACTACTCCAAACTGTGCTTCTCAGCCACCACAGCAAAGTGCGTTGCCATGTCTGATGAACCTCCACACTGTAAAATCTATTTGGCTTCAGAGGAATAGGTGCTGCTCATCTTGCCTGAACTGTGAGACAGGCAGCTGTAAACACCCTTTTTGCCTTGTTTGGAGCAAGAGTCTGAGACTGGGATTCCCATGTCACTCAGACTGGTCTGGGCTCTGTTTGAAAACCAATTCTCCTGTTTTAAGTGTTCCACTCAGTGTTATCTTCCCTGACACTTGGGTACTGCTATTCTACTGCACCTCTGAGTGCGCATGAATAAATCAATGGTCTTGATCCGTTGTCTGATATGAAAATAAACTGTGCAGGAGTGTCTCACTGTGATTTAACTAATCTCAGTCTAAGCTGCGTGTCACTGAGCAATGTACAGCAGCCACACAGTAATTTTCCTGATGTCACACCATTATTGATCCCCCTGAAATCCCTTTATTCCTTATAATTCTCTTGTGGTAAAAGACCTGTCTGTAAAATGATGTCTGGAACTGGAAGTCCTCTTTCTTCCTATACAAGCTCTCTTTATTTTTTTTCCAAATATGGTTGGACGTATTTGGAAGTCCAGATATGTCCAGAAGGACATAAAGGATTCTGGGGTGCTGAACTCATGGCTTGATGTGAGAACCAGAACTGGAGAGAGAGCACCCACCATGGTGTTCAGAAGAAAAGTGCTGGCATGGGAAGATGCAGAACAGAGCTCCTGTCATTCTGTTTCTCCAAGTATGTTTCCATGGCAAAATTGTTCTGTATTGCGAGTCGGTGAGAGCAAGACTTGAGTACTTAAAAGAGTGGAATGTGAGATCTTCAGATTTTACCCAGTACTTCGTTACTAGGAGGGCCAAAGTCACCACAAGCAGTTGAAATAGCTGGAAATAAGAAGTGTGTCTTGTCTTGTGTATTGTGCCAAATGTGACTCTTGAATGCAGCAGCAAATCATCTCTATGCTCAAGTTACACAGTTTTTCAGCCTGCCAGACAGATTACATAAACTCTTAACAGATGCAGTCTAATCGTTATGAGGTCTCCACCTAGGGGCTGACAAAAATCTGTTATCGGGAGTATTTTGAGTGGTGTGTGGGACTGCAGGAACCAGTTTTCTTTTCTTTTTTTTTTTTTTAAATTTGTTAAAAGATTTTCCCCCTGTAACTCAACTGGATTTTCTCCCTTACCTTTTTATATTTTTCTCCTGTAAAGGAGAAGAAAACTAATGCTCCTGAAAAGCTGTATGCCAGTGTAGTGTCAGAGGTGATCTTCTGAACCATTCATACTACTGACTATTCCTATGCTACTTGGAGTGCTTTAGTGCTGCCTTTTCCACCCAGTGGTCTTCATCCCACTCTTCAGGCTTTTCCCACTGCAAGGATGTTCTTTGTCCCCTACTAATAGTTGGTGGGATTTGAGGATATTTGAAGCTTTTCTTCCACTGATGCCTTAGGCTGATGCCCCTCCCAGCTCACCCTAGCAGTAGTTTTGCTTTGGACAGTTTGTTATTTGCCTTCACCTCTTTGCTGGCATGGATTCTAGTTCCATAATTTCGAAAAATTAGATTGGTTTGAAATCCCCATTTTCAAGGATTCTTTGAACTTTAATTTGGTTCAAGCTTATTTTTAATCTTACCTTCTGCTGCTATGAAGGACTAGAAGTAATTTGTTCAAAACTAGAATGACTTGAAAATCAGTGTAGTGAAATACTCACTTAGGCATCACAGCACTGAGTAAGGAAAACATCTATCAAAACAAACATTTCTCTGTCAGTGAACCGTGTATGCTACATCAAAGGAAAAAAGATGCTGGAAAATGTCTTCTCACTGATTTTAAAAGATGGAGTATAATGCATAATAAACCTGTTGCATAATAGATGTAGGTTAGTGTAGGAAAAAGTAATTACAGTCAGTGCGCAAATGACTACACGTCTCTAGATTACATAGAAAAATTTTATGCTGCAGTGTTATTTACGTGGCAAAGTCGAGCACTTAGTAGTTACAAGGTAACAGAATTAAGAACTGTGCGATGTTAATTCTATCCTTTTGTGTGTCTGTCCTTTACACTGATTTGGGTTCTAGAAAAAAAGGCTTAAGCAATCATATAATTAGAAACTGAATCACAATATATGATAACACACTGGAGGATAACAAACATACTTCTGTCATATTGCCTATATTTTTTCAGGCCCACAATCAAGAACAGGGTAATGGTAATTTTTGAAAGTCTGATTCCCGGACAAATACAAAGGGAATTTGCAAGCAGAGATTAAAGGTACAGCTCTGACTCCAGGTCTTTACCCCAACAAAGTTCTCCTATCCCCTGGGGGCTGGGCCTTGACATATGGTTGGACTGCATAAAGATTACCTAACCCCTGGAGAAGAAGCATGTGTATATAAGGGAGGTGAAATGTTTTCAAATACTTGTTTTCTGTAGCATTCAGCGAAGGAATCACAAATGATGATGCTAGGAAGAGAGAGGTTGCAATGGATTTCACACGAAGCGCATTCAAGGGGGGATGGATGGGCAATATGACCAACTAATTGCTGGCGCTGTATAAAGCTGATATTTGGTATAGAGAAAGCCTCAGAGGGATATTTTCTGAAAGTAAATGCAACTTGAGCTAGAAGTTAGTCCTCTGCTTACACTGCAGCTCAGTATTTGTGTTTCAGTCACCTGAATACTCTAAGCATAAGGCAGGCAATATAGATAGTGGAGCTTTCTAAAAAAGTAGCAAAAACTCTCCATAAATCTGGTATATGCAAAATTGCAGCTTATCCTCTATTTTTAGTCCCGTTTCCATGACATACAATAACTGAAACAGAAAGCTAACAAGATTGCATGACTGTGGATAGGTTACATGTAGTCAAAGGAGCACTCTGAAATCCTGCATTTTAGTAGATCATTTTGATCACGCCTGAGATTCTAAAATGAGAGAACTGTGATGAATTGTCCTGATTTATGCAGAAATGCTTGTGAAGATTTACCACTACTATGAAAACCACTTTAGTCTGAGATAGCATTTTTAGTTACAGAAAAGAGTGTGGAAAAGCAAAAAAAAAAAGAAAAAAGTAAACCAAGTCCCAGAGCATTGTCTGTTGGTGAGCATTAAACATCTCCCCAGACTGAGTTAATTTAGTAAATACTGTCAGGTGCCCTGATGCATGTGTAGTATCAGGGTGTCTAAACCAGGTGGAAAGGAAAATAGACAAGGTGTTCTTCAAATATGATGACTTACTCCCCGAGTATATAAAAACAGAAGCTGATGAGTTTGTGCATATCAAAGGGATAGTGCTTCTTTGGGGATACCTTCCCTTGGTAGCCCTGCTGGGGCTGGGACACCCCCAAAAATAAACCCATCAGACTAGAGCAGGAGCTTATTAGCTGCTAAGCTGCATTATAGTTTTGTGCAAAAAAGCAAAATGTTGAAACCAGAAAAAAACCCACAAGAAACAAACCAAAAACAAACCCCACAATTGAATGAAAACATTGAACCAGACAGCTGCTAAAACACAGACTGAGAGGTTTTTTGGGGGAAAGTGCCCCTGGAGGGCTTGGGGGAGCCCTGACTGGAGATGGACAGCCCTCAGCAACAGCTGAGACTCGCTCTGCTCCACCAAAAGTCAATATATTGAAAACAGATATTATTCTCTCTCACATGCAGGTATGTGTTTACAGTTAGCTTGGGTCTTTAGGGATCTGAAGAGAGGCTAGCTCAATCATGCAGAACAACTAACTACGAGGGGCATCATCCCTCCTAGAGTCCCAAGGGAAAAGATTTCCTTAATCTTTTCAGCCTTTTATTACTTTTCAGTTGGCCTGGCCTGACCCCTTCACAGCTGCTAGCACTGCTGTGGGGAGGCTGTCATGCAGCTACCCCCACCGCCCAGCAGCCTGCTTAAAGGCCATGGTAATTGCACCCAGCTGGTGCTAATTGTGAGACAGGCCCATCAGACTCAGGTCCTGTAATTCATACACCTGGTCACCTTACACAGCCATCACCTAGAAGGTAGCCAGGAGTAACAGAAAGTATTGCCTTAGCAGAACTGTTGCCTCCTGCAAGTAGGGGATATGCTGTTCCAGGTTGGCTGCTCATTTGTGATTGCAGAGGTAAAGGTTTATTTTCCTTTTTAGTATAAATGCTTAAGAAATAGGGCTTGAACTAAGGATTAGAATTTGATACTAGTTTCTCTGTCAGCATTAGAACTATGTTTTATATACTATAACTATATTTATATATATA
>NW_010199259.1:0-2929 GCF_000695765.1 Mesitornis unicolor
CACTTCAGGAGAGAGATCCCCTCCGAGGGCAGAGAAGTCCGGCACGACCTATCTGGCGCCCGAGTGGGACCTTTCCCTTCGCCCCCTCCCTGACTGCGAGCCCCCCTCCTCCATCCGCCCCTTTTGCAGCCAGAGGAGCGCAAGTTACGCGGCAGTCCGGCGGTGCCAGGGCCACGGAGGGCAGCGGGGCCGCCCTGGGGTGGCCAGGGAATCAGCGCTAATGATACACGGCACTTGTTCAAGCTCCCCTCCTCCCCCAGCTCTCCTAACCGAGCAGCACCGCTGCCAATGCAGCAAGCCGAGAGAGCGACTGCTTTCTCTTTTATTTATTTTCGCCACAAACACCCTACCGCCGAGAAAACCCAAACTACAGGAAAGTCGGCGCCTGATCGCAACGCAAATAACTGGCAAATAGCACATGCAATCGCCTCTCTACTCTCTCCCTTCTTTAATTTTTATTTTTATGTTAAATGTCGGGAGGTGAGGAGGCGGGAATGGCGTTACCGTGCAGCCACCTCGCTGGCAAAACCCCGTCTCCGGGGCTCCCCTTTCCGAAGAGGGGAAAAAAAGAGAAGGAGGCGGCGAAAGCCCCGCCGTGCCCCTGGCCCGGCAACCCCGCTCACGAGGACGGGGGAGGCGGGAGCCGCCGGCTCCGCTGTCCCCTCACTCGGTATAGGGACACGGGCGATGAGGGGCAGAAGGTCCCCGACCGGGGACAGGGTCACCTTTGATTTCGCTTTCCTGGTGAATAACGGGGAGCTGCGATTCAAAACATGCCCACAGAGCAAAGGCGTTCAGCTTCAGCTCTACCATCACCGGACGACGGAGTGCTTGAGTTTCTCTCAACAGAATTTAGCAAACAACTAAATATAAATAAGGCCGGTAAACTCTGTAGAGGTACTAGCACAAACAAACAAACAAACAAAAAAAGCAAAGACTATGCGATACTTAAATAAACATATTTTAAGCCAACGTTGTAAGAACACACACACCTCCCCCACCACCCCCGGTTCATTCGGTCTGCTGAAGGTGTTTTCTGAATATTAGATTATCGCTTCGGAGGGGAAGCGCAGATCAAAATCGAAGTAAGAAGGTTTAACTGTAAATACTTTTGTATTTATTTACAGTGTAACCCTTAACAATGCAACTGGAATTACTGTTAAGTGTTGCCTTTAGATAAGAGATACTGATAGGAAACTGTATTATCTTGAAAGCAAACTTTAGGCCTTAAATAGCTGTAATCAAATAATCTTCCCAAGTCTAACTGACAAGGCAGATTCTTTTAAGTTAATGAATTTATTGCATTTTGGTGGTTATTTACAAAGGGGGAAGATGATCCCAATTGCCCGTGGGTTCTTAATTGCAAATTGTCCAGAAGGTGAGATTTCTGATCTGACAAGACGTCAGACTATGCAACACTCATCTGTTACCCTGGTAACACTTTTTTTTCCGATTTAAGAAAAAGGAGGGAGGGAAGGAGGAAAAAAACCCCAACAACAATCCCAGACAACTATATAAGAAAAATTGTCCTACACAAACGTTTTCTAAAATAATTCTAATCTGAGCAATTAGGGCACTACCAACAGACAAGTAATGTTCCTAGAGGACAGGAGTAAAGCTGAGCTATAAAGGTGTAAGGGTAGACTGTACCAGTGCCCTCTAATACAACTACTTCCCCCTTCCCCGAAATAAAATAGTACTTTTAAAATATATATTACAAAAGCGGCTTCACGAATGTGATTGCGCTCATTCCTATCACTTCTACGAAACAGTGATTTATATGCTTACATTATATTTAAGAATATGCGTACTACAGAGTATCTGGCATCTACTATACACATGGAGTTTAGAAACATATGCAATGCGTATGTGAAGTAATAAATAAATACGTAATCCTTCTTTAAATATAGACACATATGTAAATCCTATATATATATACATTTGAAATACACACAGAGTTACAAAAGGGCAGGCAGTTCTACCTCGGAGTTATCGCTTAATATATCCTTACATAAGCATATTATTTAAAAAACCGTAATGTTGTCATACTACTGTGTATGGTCCAATGTTTCCAGGTCTTGCCCATTAATTGCTAAGAAAACGTGTTTGTTTATTTGCCAGCTCAGAGCTGCCATGGGAAAAGTATTTTTTTCCTAGCGGATAAGGCGAGCTGACTAAGTGGAACATATTGCAGAAGAGGCTGAAAAGGGATTTTTCGACCTGGCAGTTCCGAAATGGTCGCTGGAATTTGTGCGGAGGGGAAAGAGCTGTTCCAGCCACCAAGTTACTTATGAAATCTCTTTTCCCTCTCTTTTTCTCTCGCTCTAAATGAAAGTATTAAAATATACAGACGGGTGAAGGATCATTCCAACTGAATGGTAATTTATTAATAAACAAACAATGCAATACCTTCAGAATATTTTCAACAAAAAAGAAATATTGATAGAATAAGATTAATACAGTTTCCCTTTTTATATATAGTGAAAAAATCAGCGTTTCAGTCAATTTTAACGTCACTTTTTCAGGGAAGGGGGAAACACTTTCTGGCGTTTGGTCCGCAACATCCAACTACAAATTAAAAATAAATTACTATGTCGCAATTTACATTTTAAAACAAGTCCTTGTAAAAGAGGAAGCGGGAGAGGGGAGGAAGCTGGGACTCTATGTTGGATTTTTCGCCCCCTTTTAAACACAGGGCATGACAATACCTTAAGGGATGGGGGAGAGTGAGGGGTGAGGGATGGGGAGAAAAAGTATTTCTCAAAACAATTTAAAAAACAAAATCAAAACAAAAAACTTACGTGTTATTGGAGTAACACTGTCCTTTAACAAACCAAGACATGCTTTGGGGCTGTTTCTGTACAAAAGCTTTTTGCGTGCGCTCGCTCCCCTCCGCGGGCACGGCAGGGGCCGGCGGCGCAGTGCTACG
>NW_010199260.1:0-1559 GCF_000695765.1 Mesitornis unicolor
AGTCTATGCCTGCAGAACAAGTTAAATAATTACGGGATTGCAGGCCAAATCCAAAGTTGACATACCTCTCACAGTAATTATAATCATGCACGTTGGATTAAAAACACAATACATCTAAAATCGTAAGAAGTGAAGCAGTGTAGTAACCAGTCATCTCACTGTTGAGCATTATAATTAATCATGTTATTTTGTTCCCTTTTGGCTTTGATAGCACAATATTTTCTTAGCAATAACACCACTTCATTTTGGTTTCAATTGGAAACTCGCCTGACTAACGAGTACAGGCATAATCTTGGTCTTTGTAGATTTATACAGTGAGGCACAAAAGGATATATGAAACAGTTTTAACTTAGGTAAAGAATTTCAAGCTCTGGCAATTTTACTCTAAAGTAATTGTGAAAAACATACAATAGGTTATGTATGTAGTTTCAACTAAATTGCTTTCATCAGCATAAATGATTACTCAAGGAGTTTGAAAATTATAATTTTGGTTACTTAAGAATTTCCTTTGGATTTGAATGCACCTAAGCAAGTGGCAGAGAATTGTATTTTTTCTCCTTTCCATTTTTAAAGACAGAATACTATAATTTCCAGGAAATTAAAAATTCTCTTAAATGCATTATTTCTCAGTATTGAAAAGTGGCAGAAAAATGCCATAAGACCACCTGAAGAAAAATGTCAATAGGATATATAGATTCAATTATTATATTCCTAAATCAGAAACTAGCGTTTCACTTTAATATTCAGAAACAGTAATTTCAAAGCTTATAGAGATTTAAAAGTTCAGGAAAAAAAATGCCAAGCTCACTTCTGTATCACATGAGGTACACTGCTTCAGCATGCTTTATTCACAGAAGAGAAAAAGGAGAGCCAGGTGCACCAACTCATCTTACACTACAACTTTACATAAATCCCTTATTTAATCCTTTGGATTTATACTGCTCTTTGAGTTGGGTAAAGGGGCAGTGTGAAAATGCTCCTAAAGCCTCCATGTAAATGTTTCTTTAATCCTATTAAAGCCACAAAACAGGCCCAGCTGAAGGAGCAGGAAACTGAGCTAAGGAACTCTCAGTGACCCCATCGCTACTGCCTCTCTTGGCACTGCCGTGTTGGTCACAAGTTCATCCTAGGCATGGCACAGATGTTCTGACATCAGGCTGATTCAAGACATTAATACATGGACCCCTATAACACATAAGTACATACCAGATGGTGGTGTGTTGTCTAGTAATGTTAAGTTTTGCATTGGTAACATAATGCCGAATTATTAAAATAGTTGATACAGAAATATAAGATAGGATTAAATGTTTTAAAATGTGACTTTGTTGCTTTGCACAGAACTCTGCGTTCCCCAAATATGACATTGAATTCAGCCAAAAATGATACAGCTTTATTGCTTTTCTTTTAAAGTCAGAAGAAGGGGGAGAAAGTTAAAAGAAAAAAACAAAACTCAAGGTAACATCACACTTTAAAAATGGGGAAACTGGTCTGATAAAATGTGTTGGTGGTAACATTTAGGGTTTGGACTTTCATTAATGTGGCCCAAGGGAAAATATAAA
>NW_010199260.1:1580-1977 GCF_000695765.1 Mesitornis unicolor
GCCCACTGCAGTCTTGCTTCCAGCTTTGGCTGCTGGCACTTCAGCCTGCAATTGAGGCCTTGCATCAAATGCCAAGCCAAATATTCAGGAACAAGAATGGTAATGACACCCTATTTTGCTCTAAGTCATACTAAAATATAGCAAGTATTAAAAAAAATAAATCACTCATTTGAGATTAATAACTTTAAAGAAACTGATTTTCAAAACCTCTCCCACTTGCACTTGCCTTCAAATAACAAACCTTCAAAAGAAAGCTGTGCTTGATGTTTGAAATCAAGCACACTTGCAAAACAGTAACATATCAAAATTCTAATAACTGGCTAATGCTGAAGGGAATAGGTTTTACTTACAGAAGTTAGAAAATATCATTATCTGGTTTTGATGCATGATTTTGCAA
>NW_010199261.1:0-2008 GCF_000695765.1 Mesitornis unicolor
GTGCCCGAGCCTGTCCCTGAGGTGCCTGTGTGCCAGCCGGTGCCCGTGCTGGTGCCTGTGGCCACCCTGGACTCCCCCATTGCTCAGCCTGAAGAGCTGCCCCTGCCCAATGGGGTGGAGGGCACTGGCAAAGCGGAGCCAAGCGAGGAGCAGCCCGAGTCGGATGTCAGCCCCATCTCGGAGCCCGAGGAGCTGGCCCAGCCCAGCGCTCCTGCCTCTCCCCCAGCAGAGGAGGAGGAGGAGGAGGAGAGTGAAGGCCCCAGCGAGGCCCAGGAACGAAGCTCGAGCCCGGCCCCTGCCCCTTCACAGACCTCGGAGGCGACTGCACAAGGTTGGGGGTGCTGGGCTGGAGTGTTCAGGGTGTCCCAGGGTGGGTGTTGGGTGATGTAGGGGGGGTCACCTGGGTGGGGTGCTGCATATTGGGGTACAGGAGAGTTTTGGGAGAGGGGTGCAAGGTGAGGTGACCCAGGATGGGTGGGTATGAGGTGCTGGGAGGGGGACAAGCTGTCTGCAGGTGGTGAGATGGGGGGGTAGGTGCCTGGGGAGTGCATCCACGTGCAGGAGTAGTGTGTGGGTATAGAGGAATCTATGTGTGGAGTGTCTAGGGGATGGATGCCATGAAGGAAGTGTGTTTTATGTGGCGCCTTATGCGGGGGTGCAGGATGGGTGTATTGGGGTTGTATCTGAGGGCTGTCCCCAGGAGGATGACCTAGGGGCCGATGTGTTTCTGGGAGGCACCTCTGTATGGGGTGGATTATAGAGGTTCCAGGGAGGGGAGCACATATAGGGGCAGATGCATACAGGGGTGTTCCCATGAGGGCCGCCCTGCACAGGGGTGTGGGTGTCTGCAGGGATCCCCTGAGGGGGATGGGGAGCACTGTGCCAGGGAAGAGCTGTGGATGGGTGCTTTGGAGAGAGGCACAGTGTAAATTGGGGTGCAGTGGCTGGACAGGGAGAGGTGTGAGGTGTACGGAGTGCGTTTTGGGATGCACGCTTAGGGAGCAAGGTGCCTTGGTGGATTGCGTATAGGATCCACAGGGCTGCAGGCAGCCAGGTGGGTACATGGTGTGTTTGGGGACGGGGGCAGTGCCGGGGTGGCAGAACCAGGTCCCCGTGGCTCCCTGCAGCCCCATCCTGAAGCCCACCTGGTGTTACTGGGTCCTCGCTGGTGACCCCAGAGCTGGTGTCATGGGGGACAGGGAGTGTTCCTGTCCCTCAACCCCCTGCCTCTCTTCCCAGTCGCCGTGTCGGTGCCAAAGAAGAAGCGAAGGATGAAGGAGCTGAACAAGAAGGAGGCAGTAGGCGATTTGCTGGATGCCTTTAAAGAGGTGAGTGTCCCAGAGGTGCCCGGGGGTCACCCTGTCTGCCATCTCCTGTGATGATCTCTGCTTTGTGCCATCGTGTCTGGGCCACTGATGCTCTGTGATGGTAATGGGGATCTGAGGGGAGGTGGATGCCTGAGTGTGAAGTGGAGGAGGGCAGGACGAGGCTGGAGGGGTGACCGCTGTCCCTGTCCCTCCCCACGCAGTCTCAGATCAGCGACAGTGCCTCGGAGGCGGAAAACAAGCCCCCCACGTCCACCCCTGCCCTCGAAGCAGAGGACGCAGCCCCCACTCATCCACAGGAAGAGTCGGAGGAGACGTGGGAGGAGAAGGAGGACAAACTGGCCCCAGAGAAGGGCAAGGCTGCTGACCAGAAGTACCGCTACAAGGAAGGTGAGCTGTGCCTTGGCCCAGGCCTCTGCTGGGAGCCACCACCTTGGACCCAGTGGGGGAGAGGGTGGGGGTTGGCATGGTCCAGCTGTCCTAAATCTCACGCTCTCCTCTCATCTTGTCCCTAAGCCTGGCATGGAGTGGGGGACAGACCCCACTGCATGAGTCCTGGCAGGGAGCTGGTGTCATCGGGCTTTCTATCTAAGCAAGCAGCATCATGCTCATGGTGTACCAGGCTAGGGCACCTCTGTGGCTGGCTGCATCCCACCTCGCTAGTCCCTGGGTGGGCCTGGACC
>NW_010199261.1:2039-2642 GCF_000695765.1 Mesitornis unicolor
GTAGAGGATATGGGACAGGTCATGTCAAGGTCTCCCTCTGCCCCCGCTGCAGAGCAATGGAAGCCGCTGAACCCTGAGGAGAAGAAGCGATACGACCGGGAGTTCCTGCTGGGCTTCCAGTTCATCTTTGCCAGCATGCAGAAACCCGAGGGGCTGCCCCAGATCACGGACGTGGTGCTGGACAAGGTTGGTGCGGCCCTGGAAGTTGGGGTAGCGTGGGTGGGTCTGGGTGGGGAGTCTGGCTCTGCGGTGCTTGGGGTCCCGTTGCAGCATCTGCAACAAGCCTTGAGCTGGGGGGTGCTGCGTGGGGGCCCCTCTGGGGCTATTTTTCCAGTTCCTTGTCCCGGCACTGAGGCTGGGGGATGGATCCATCCCACTCCTCTGCCCCCGGGCATCCTCAGCCCTGTGTACCTTCACAGGCCAACAAGACCCCACTGCGAGCGCTGGACCCCATCCGCCTCAGTGGCATGAACTGCAGCCCTGACTTCACCCCCTCCTTCGCCAACCTCGGCCGGCCTGTCATGGGCAACCGGGGCCTGGTGAGTATCTCCTTGCTTTACCCGCACTGTCCCTCTCCGCCTCTCTGTGATGATCAAGCTTTCG